>NC_083620.1:29897056-29909556 GCF_963584025.1 Labrus mixtus | reverse complement strand
TTAAAAGGCAGACATGAGATATGAAAGTACAGAAAGCAAAACGATGGTGGTGGAGTACCTCAGGGTTCGATTCTCGGTCCTCTAACTTTAATTTTGTTAAAAGTGGAACTGAGGGGGAAAAGATTACCAAAAGCTTTAACCCTTTCACAACATGCTGAAACAATAAGGCAGGAGCAGGAAGTTGTTCTGTTTACAGTTTCTGAAACAATTTTAGATTCTTGAAATGCTGTTGTTTTATAAGAGGGGATGGCATCCAGATATTCATTCATGAAACCAACAAGTCTTAGTTGACGTTTGTTTGAATGTCTCCTCTTTTAAACCTTGATAGGTATTGTTAAGTGTTGTTTGTATCTTTGGAACGATGACTCTCCTGTCTGCACACATTTACCTTTAAAGCTACCAATGAAGAAACCTTGAACTTTGAACCTTTTCAGTAAACATGGTTAGTGAACACTTCAAGACACAACAGTCTTTCTAAGATCAAAAGGAATAAAAAATTAAAATTTTTACACCGTGAAGCTGATTGAAGGAGCGACTCTACGGCTTTGATTCCCTTTAACAGCTAATCCACAAAGGGAACGATAAAGTGTTTAAAGAGCTCTCAATGATTTAAGAGCTCTCACCAGTTAAATAAAAAAAAGACTTTTGAAGACCTCTAAATGATCCGCATGAACCCTGGTAAAAATGGAGTTCTGATTGGATGTCGGCGCTCTCACCTGTGACAGGAGCCCAGCGCCGCGAGCTCTTTGCAGCAGCCGGTGGTGTCGCAGCTCAAGCTCCAGGTCCTGGTTCTGGTCCTGGTACTGGTCCTGGTCTGCTTCAAGCTGAGAGGAAACGCCGGGGCTGCACAGAACCATCGTTACAACAACCAAGATGGCGGGACAACGCACACACTGCATACCTGCCGGAATATCAGGAGGAGAAGAAGATGAGATACGCTGAAAAATAAAGAGGGAACAAATCAAGAGAAACAGGAGGAGAAAGTTCGTACTGTCTGCTGGTCGGGGATCTTCTGCTCCTGCTACTGCTTCTGGTTCTGGTTCTGGTTTGGTCTCTGGTCCTGGTCCTCTCACTGCAGCTCTTTTTGAAGCCTGACGCCCCGCCTCCTGCAGGTCACATGACGCAGCGTGTTTGATAGACAGCTGGAGGGCTGCAGAGTGATGAAGGAACGCGGGGCCTGGAGTTAAACAAACCTGCATTAGTCCTTATTGACTTTAAATGGAGTCTGAACAATAAAACAATCAAACTGTGAGCAGCGGCGGCGTCGTGCAGCCGCCGGCGCTCGTCTTCAGCAAATACAACGGCGGAATGTCCGGCTGAAGAGCGGGGGGAATTAACGGAGCGTTCAGAGGATTAGTAGACTTCATTAGCACTCGCTGATATCTCCATTAAACAAAGAGGCAGAAGCAGCGGAGAGCCGCCCACTCCACATTTAGTGAGAACAAACACTTTGAGTGAGCAGGAAAACACTTTGAGTCGGTTTGAAATGTTCTGCAGACTCGATGAGACATCAGGAAACCCTGACACTCACACACGACTCGGAGCAGAAACACTGCAGTCCAAAGTTCTGTGAAGAGTCTTCTTCAGTCGGTCACAGCGATTGTTTAAATGTTCTACTTTATTTTGACATGTTAGCGTTGTAGGTGAGGACCTGGTGAGGACTGCAGAACTGGGTATGGATGGTGAGTGTTGTTCAGGTGATGTCGGTCAGAACACCAGTGAAGCAGTTTTCCTTCTTGAGTTTCTCCTTTATTCCAATATGTTGAAATACAGCCAAGTTGGTACAGTATCTGGGCCTAGGTATCTGTTAGGATGTAAGAATATCTGTGTGTGTGTGTGTGTGTGTGTGTGTGTGTGTGCTATATGGGTATTAGTGTGGTCTGCAAAACAATAAAGGCAGAGATTAAATGTAAATTTATAAATAAAGTGTACATTTCCCCGTTGTGGGATAAATAAAGGATTATCTTATCAGTCAGAGACTTTTGTGTAAAACTGAGAGATACAGGAAGTCTTGTATAACCCAGCTGCTATAAGGTTTCACAATGCACAAAAATAACATTTTATTTGTTTTAAATAATATTTAAATAATTATTTTTTAACTTATTTTAACTTATTAAGTATGGAAGCTACCCGATGAACTGTGTGGTGTTATGTCTGTCTTGAAGCTGTAATTTCCTGTAAAGGATTATTAAAGGTTCTATTAAACATTGTCTCTGGATTAATGTTCACAAACATCCTGTTGCTAATACAAAGTCTGTACTTTAAGTCACATAACACACTAAGCAATCAGTAAATGTACACACATAAGCCATGTTAGCTAAACATATAGCATAACAGTTACTAATAATTAGCCATGTGACAGCCAGCAAGCTAATCGCTAAGCTAATCGTTAGCGCGCTAATGCTAACATGCTAATATCACTTCTACTTCTGAACATAAAACATCAACTGAATCATGACTGAATCATTTACTTCCAGTACTTACAAGGTTCTCATGGACACACACAATAAAGCCCTCAACACAACTGGTGACTCAGGCAGAGCAGTTAACTCTCACTCTCTAACTGAACTACATGAGGTGAGTAGAGCTGCACATGGTCGAAGGGGCGGGGCTATGACGTCATCACCCAGAGATTTGGCTCTAGAGAAGGCCTGGGTCAGATGTCAATCAATGAGAACACACATAAGGTCAAGGGTCACCATCCTCGTTGCCTAGGTTACGCCACACTGCCACTAAACAAAGACTCAGATTCCCAGGATTCACTTTTTAGTGGAATAAGACGTAAACTAAAACAAAGAAAGGCGACGCAGCTTTTGGGAAAGCTCAGGGTGAAGCCGTGGAGAACGACACACAGAACGTTTTTGTGACATTTTCAAGATTTTTTTGTAACCACACATGGAGGAGAATACGAGTTGAAGAGGAATGTTCAATCTGTGAGACTCACAAGAAACGCCTGAGTCTGAGTGTGTGGATCTGTGGGTGAGGGTTCTTCATCTTCTCTTCACCTTCTCTTCATCGTCTCTTCATCTTCTCTTCATCTTCTCTTCATCGTCTCTTCATCGTCTCTTCATCTTCTCTTCATCGTCGCTTCATCTTCTCTTCATCTTCTCTTCATCTTCTCTTCATCGTCTCTTCATCTTCTCTTCATCTTCTCTTCATCGTCTCTTCATCGTCTCTTCATCTTCTCTTCATCGTCGCTTCATCTTCTCTTCATCTTCTCTTCATCTTCTCTTCATCGTCTCTTCATCTTCTCTTCATCTTCTCTTCATCGTCTCTTCATCGTCTCTTCATCGTCTCTTCATCTTCTCTTCATCGTCTCTTCATCTTCTCTTCACTGTCTCTTCATCTTCTCTTCATCTTCTCTTCATCTTCTCTTCATCGTCTCTTCATCGTCTCTTCATCTTCTCTTCATCGTCTCTTCATCGTCTCTTCATCTTCTCTTCATCTTCTCTTCATCGTCTCTTCATCTTCTCTTCACCTTCTCTTCATCTTCTCTTCATCGTCTCTTCATCTTCTCTTCATCTTCTCTTCACCGTCTCTTCACCGTCTCTTCATCGTCTCTTCATCTTCTCTTCATCTTCTCTTCACCTTCTCTTCATCGTCTCTTCACCGTCTCTTCATCGTCTCTTCATCTTCTCTTCATCTTCTCTTCACCTTCTCTTCATCTTCTCTTCATCTTCTCTTCATCTTCTCTTCATCTTCTCTTCACCTTCTCTTCATCGTCTCTTCATCGTCTCTTCATCGTCTCTTCATCTTCTCTTCATCGTCTCTTCATCGTCTCTTCATCTTCTCTTCATCGTCTCTTCATCGTCTCTTCACCGTCTCTTCATCGTCTCTTCATCTTCTCTTCATCGTCTCTTCATCGTCTCTTCATCTTCTCTTCATCGTCTCTTCATCTTCTCTTCACCTTCTCTTCATCTTCTCTTCACCTTCTCTTCATCTTCTCTTCATCTTCTCTTCACCTTCTCTTCATCGTCAGCTAACAGAGAAAGTCTCACAATGAAAGTGAATTTATAAAATGTTAAGTTAACAGCTTTAGAGAAAACATGGGGCTGGACTTTGTTCTTTTTGTTTTCTTTCTTGGTTTCTTTCTGGTTCTATATTAACAGGAGTGTTTTTAATGAAATGTAAGATCTTATGCTGGTAGCCTAGTGGTTCTCAACTGGTGGGTTGGGACCTAAAAGTGGGTCGCTTAGCCATTTTCAGAGGATTTGTGCCTTGGGGGGAAAAAAGCGTCAAACAGTCAATGAAGAACTTTTAAAACATGTTTGATTTGTGTTCGTCTCTTTGTTCTGTCTCATGTTTTGAGGTCATCAGAAATTTGGGAGTCGCAGTTTCTCATTAAGGAATCGGTGGAGGGCCCTGAGGGTAGACCAGTTAAGAACAACAAGTGTTATGTTTGTGTTTCTTCATTAAAGAGATTGTTTGTCATTTCAGTCGATCATATCACTAATGATGCATAAAGTTTATGTTCATGATTGTTTCAGTTGGAGGTTTTATCGGCTCGCTGTGGCTGATTCAATCACTTCTCTTGAGAGAGCCAGGCGGCCTGCTGAGTAGCTCGGTCTTTGTTTGGGAACTTGAAGGTCGCAGGTTCAAGTCCTGGTGCCAATCAAAGTATGGAAACTGATCTGGTGGCTCAGGAGAGGCACTCTGACATCATGTCTGCAGGTCCTGTTTGTTCATGTGTGTGTTTAAGTCCTGTGTCTGAGAGAATCATGTAGCGTCTCCTTTAACGTCTGAGAGGAGAAACAAACACACCTGAGCCTCCTGAAAATCAACCAGGTGACCTCAATCTGCCTCACCTGTGCTCCTTTTACCATCTACTAAAAAATCGATACACTATAGTACCGCGATATTTTGTATGGCGGTATTATGGCGGCCAAGTATCGATATTTATGGTATAATATATTAGAAATGCTTTTTTAATTTTTAACTGCTGAAGGCGTTCATTTTGAACATGTTGCATTGTTAATTATCATGTTTAAGTTCAATTAGACTGAAATACAAATACAAAAACTGAAGTGAGATGAACAGAATGAGGATTTTATCAGATTTGAAAAAACAGTTCTTGGTTTAGTTCAGTGTAGTGAACATAATGTGCAGGTAAAAAGCTTAATCACAATATATTGTATCACAACTCTCAGCATATCGCAAAATGATTGCAATAGAATGGTATCGTATGGATAATACGATAATAATGGATAATATCGTATCGTGGGGACTCGGTGATTCCCACCCCTGCCATCTATGAGGTCTAAGGACGGTTCACACCTGCAGTTCGTTTGCTCTGGTCTGAATCACGGACCAACTAGTTCCAATGCTGATAATAAATAAGGCTGTCAGCATTAACGAGTTAATCACATTAATCTCATGTTATTTTGTCACTGTTACGTTCCGTAGTTTTGTGTTTGGTGTGTGTTTTCTCTCTCCTGTGTGTGTGCTCCCCAGGTGTTGCTCCTCAGCCTCAGAGTGCCCAGCATCACCTGTGGCTAATTACTAATCAGGAGCAAACTATAAAGAGCAGGAGAGAGGAGGCTGCCAGTGGATCGTAGGACTCCGCAAAGATATTTAGTTTGAGCCTTCTGTGGAAGGATTTTGTTCTGATTAAGGCCTTATTGTTTATAGCTTGATTGTTAGTTTGGAATTGTGTTTAAGATAGATTGGCTTCTCTTTTGTTTTGGTGTTTTTTAGAAGAAGCTTGTTTTGTGTTGCACATTTTGATTTAGTTTGTTAATGAATCATTTTAAAATTTGCTTATATTTAGTTCCTATTTCTTTTCCCTGGGTTTTAATTTATTGTTACTCCCCTCATCCCCTAGCTATCTTGGGGAACGTAACAGTCCCTTCAGGCTCTCCGTAGATACTCGTCCTCAGTGTCTCCCTGTAGTCTCAGTGATGTAAAAGAAGAACACTGCTGCATCTTTGAATGTCTCATTTCACTTTAACAAACTCTCAGACAGTAATAGCCACCTGATGACATCACACATTGACCTGATGACATCACACATTGACCTGATGACATCACACATTGACCTTTGTTACCGTTCCTTTGAGCTGTTTGACCTCACTTTGGGATACCTAACCACTTCCTGTTTCTGTGCTCAACTTCCTGTCCTTACCTTCCATCTATGGAACTTACTTACTTTATTTCAAAATAAAAAGCACACAGCAAGTAAAGTACTCTGAGCTTAAGACGGGACAAACATTCATAATAAAAGCCTAACAGTTTGATCTTTCAACGCAAAAAAAAAAAAGACTTTCAACAATGCGATTAATGGCGATGTGAAATGTAATCGTTTGACAGCTCTAATAAAGATCTCAGGTTCGTTCTAATGGAAGCTGCTTAGTGGAGCATGAAGCAATGAAGTCAGACTTCGGGGTGTAAAATACCCCGATCTCTGCATTACTGGTCTCATAGAGCAATGCTCTCTGTGAGTCTCATTCCCTGATCTGATCTGTGTTCATTATGTCACAAAATGTCTGAATTCAGTTTTAACTGCATTTTACAACTTTTAGGATCTCATGATTATTAAAGTGTTCATATCATGAAGTTGATGAACCTCAAAACAAAGAATCCTCTGATGTACAGACGTCTCTTTCTGAAGGTAAGCACCAGGTACAGACACCAGAAAGGCCTCTACAGTCGGTGCACCTCGTGGGGACTTGAATGGGTGTGAATCTGACTTCTGGGGCTTTGGTGGCCAGCCTCAAGTGGCCACTACAGGAACTGCAGTTTTTTACACTTCGTTATTGACCGCATCTTTCAACTCGGAAGATTTCTGCTTGTTGTAAAGACATTTAGAATGATTAAATAAAGTCGTATCCTCCCCGTCTGAGGTGAAGGAGGGTCGAGCGATTTAACCTTCGGGTGGCGCTCTTCTTCCTTTGAACCGAACGTTTGAGGTAAAAGTTTAAAAAAAAGTTGAGGACATTGGTCTTCATCACTTTCTTCCAGGTGCTAATAATCAACACATTACTCCCGGCTGGTTGCCGTGGTTACACATTAACAGTGAGCAGCCGTTGCCGTGGAGCTGCTGGAATGGGCACACACACACAAACTGGTGTGAGGGGGGCATGATGGGAAAGTGATGACATCACTCTTCCTCCTTGTGAGGCGTACAGTTTTTGTTTCCACGCTGAGTCACTGAGTGAAGTCACAAACAGAAAATCACTTTAATGTCTTCATTTGGACTGAAGGTGAGTTTCAACTCGGCTGGAAATATTCCGCTGCTTCATCGTGTGAATGGATTAGAAACCTCTGATGGTCATTTTACCCAGCAGCCTCTACCATCAGGGTGTGAATGTGTAGGTGTGACCTGCGGTGTAAAAGAGCTTTGAGGAGTCAGAAGACTAGAAAAGAAATATAAAAACTCAAGTACACTGTTTTCAACACAGGAGGTCATCGCTCACTTTAAAAGCACAAGCTCAGTTTTGTACTTGTAGTATATTTAATTTGGGGAATAAAAGTATTTACATAAATTCAATCAAACAACAGAAGAAGCTCAGAATGTCCTCCAGTCAATTAAAATAATCGAATATCTGAACATCGATTAAAAACAGGACTAACAGATACTGATAATACGTTTCAAAACACGCTTCATAAAAACATTTTCTTTTTCTGTTTCATAACAGACAGAAAAACACAGACAGTGTTTTATGTAAAACATGTTTTTATTCTACTAAACAAGAATCCTATTCACAGAAAACACAACATGTCGTGTGAATGAAGTTCAACAGGGTCCGAATATTTACACCAGAGAAGTCACGAGCGTCTCAAACCTTTTAAAGTTTCATGTTGTCTGACACTGTAAACTCTGATTAATGTCACCATTTACACAGAATATAAAGAAAAAAAAAGGTCCAAATCAACTACAAGACCCAGAGTGCATTGCTGTGAAATCCTCCACTTACAGAGCTCCCAAATCATGTACCATGTTGCCACTTTCTTTTCACTTTAAGTTCTCTCATAGCTCCATCTGGTGGCCGTCAGAGGAACTGCAGCTTCTTCTTTCTTTTTTTCTCTTTCTTTTTGGTGCTTTGGCTCTGCCCTCATGTGGCGGCAGCAGGTACTGCAGCTCCAGTGTTATTCTAAGTGTTGACAGCAGTGGTACACAAACAAAACATTTTCATTTACTGCTGCCTTCCATACATTCAGTCACTTCCTGTTGACCTTACAATTATTAATTTCCACTTATTTCTCACAGTTTAATCTAGTCTGCATGGACACATTTTTACAATCTTAATGAATTTCGATTGATTATTATTTTAATGACTTCAGGTGTTGGGCTTAAAGACCCAGCACCCCCCTTGGTGGGTTTCTGTGACAGCACACAGACGGAGCAAACTGTGAGCCTCAATCCTCGGGAAGACGCTCTGGTTTGGATTTGAAAACAGAACACATTTCCAATCAGACGACAGCAGCAGGTGAATCTGTGTCGGTCTGAAGGTAAGACTCTGTGCTCAGGTACTTCAGAGCACTTTATCACGGAAAGGCGCTCAGAGCAGAACACTTATTAGAGGATGATTTGATATATTTTGTGTTTCATGTCATAATTATGAAACACAAAATAGACATCTTGCTCACTGTCACGTCTGTTGATGCTCATGATGTTATAAATGTTTTTCACTCTGTAAAGTTCTTTATGTATGAACGGTGCTCTATCAATAAACATACCTCGCCTTGTAGCAGTACGTCCAGTGTTAGCACAAGTATCACAGACTGTAAATATGAATGTTTGAAGCCTGAGTGACGTCCCCCATCTGTTCCTGCAGGGGGCGCTGGAGTCCCATCGATGGCGTCCCCCATCTGTTCCTGCAGGGGGCGCTGGAGTCCCATGGATGGCGGTCTCCATGCTGGAAATGCTGTCTCAGTCTAACGTTCAGTCAACCTAACGACAGGCTGAGAGCTGGAGCTGAGGCGGGTTTTAAACCTCCTGACAAACCGTTACACCGCGCCCACCTGTCAATCAGGTCAGCTACACGCCTTATTGTGAATAACTCTTATCCTTCATCAAATCAAAACTGATGAGTCATCAAAACATTCACCCCCCGTACAGTGTGTGTCCATCGAGACATGAGCTAATCACACCTATTTGGTTTTTTGAACCAGGCTGTAAACATGTTAATCTCTGCTGTAAAAACAGGCTTTTTAGAATGGGTGTGTATGTGACTTCCTGTGCTTCTGCAGCCAGCCTCTAGTGGACACTCCAGGAACTGCAGGATTTAACACTCTAGGCGTATCAGTGGTAGTATTTAAAACAGTGTCACAGCACTCGTAGTCGTAGTATTAGTGGTGGGAACGTTTACAGGAGAGGACGTGGCGTTAGTGTCAGCACCATTAGGATTAATGCAGACGCTGCTCTTACAGTAGTAGTAGCAGTAGGTAATACATGAGTACACTTTTAACAATTAAATTAAACATTTTCTCTCTCATTATTCTTGTTTACTTGGAAAACAAAAAGGTGATTGTTGCTGCAGGTAATAAGATGTGATGTTTTTTTGTTTAAATGAATGATGAAGAAGGAAAATGACAAACCTACATTTGTGTACTTAAAAAAGAAATCTGAAGTAGAGAGATGTTTCAAACTGATGGTTAAGCAATCCGCCCTCTGATTGGACGACTCTTTGAACTAAGTTCCCTGCTCGTTATCTTAAAGTCGTGTCTCCAAACGTTTGGATGAAACGCGTCTCACTGCTGGTGTGAAGAAGCACCGTGGTCCTCAGTAGTATTCATATTTACAGTCATAGATTCAGTCAGTAGTTGAAGCAGCGTTGGCGTTCACAGACTCTTCATACACACTCGACAGCGGCCGATCAGACTTCCTGGAAACGCTCCGGTGTCCGCCTGAGGCTTCGGTTTACTGCGGGGGCGATGGACATTCACAGATATGTTATCACAAGAGAGAGAGAGAGAACATCAATCACACAACCAAGTCAGTTTATTTCAAACACACGCAGTTTATAGAGTCACTGTTTTAAAGAAAAATCCTGACTTTATTCAAATAAAATCTACATCCTGCCTCTGGTTGTTCCTCAGCTATCATTTTATAGTACCGGTACTTTGTGGAGCTTTCATACATCTTTGAAGGACGTCTTTAACCAGGTAGCCCTTTGCAGCTCCAACCCAGGCTAACAATGCTAACATTAGCATGGAAAAGGAGTCCACTTTGATCAACAACATGGTGAAGTGGATTTTACAGAATATGTGACATTTAAGTAGGTTATTCTTTAGGTTGTAGTTAACATAATTCTAACACACCAACCTAAAAATGTCTTTTGAGGTTCAACTTAAAACATCCTGAACAGCTCCAGCTCCGCCCTCTCATCGTATTAGTTACTTCTGGCTACTAAAAGGAAAAAAGGTGACTCCGTTAAAGCTTACCTTTAGGCATAAAACTATAGTCCTCTGACCTCAAGTGGACTCTTCTTATGTGTAACTTTTCACAGTGATAAAGGCGTTTAACACCTGAGCCATGTTGGCGAGTACCTGAATGTGTTGTGTACCTCAATATGCTGATGACACCGTTCTGTCCCAGTGTAAATAAAATTTCACTTTACATATGTTGACAACGTTTACTGGACATGAAAATGTAATTTAAAGTTTGACGTACCTGGACTTCTAGTTGTTATCTACCTGAACACGTAGGTTTGCGTTTTTTAACTGAACTTATTGGTTACCTGAACATGTTTTTAAAAGCGTTGTTTACCTGTACGTGTTAGCTTAAAGTCCCGAAAGGTGTGTGTAAATGTGTCCTGTTACTGACCAAACTTCTCAAACTAGGTGTTTACCTGAGCTCATAGAATGTGTCCTTTAAACTGTACTGCATCCAAACACTGTAAAAAAGTGTTGAGTACCTGGTTGGATCCTGAAAGGTGCACTGTACCTGAACATGTCGTTGGGGTTGAGAGCAGCCAGCCAGTAGCTGTACGAGTCCGTGTAGTAGTTGCAGGTTCCTCGGCCGTGACACTCGATGAAGGGAATCTTCCGGAAGTTTTCCAAACACGATCCAGGAGAAGCCAGAGGCTGACCGGATCCCTCTGCCCCGACTCCCGTTTCCTACAGACCAACAGCACCAGTCAAAGCCTCCAGCACTTAAACTACAAAGACACTCAAAGAATTTAACTCCTCGTAAACTTTAGTGTGTCACAGCAGCAACCAAAATCTAGACCACCTGCAGATTTTAGAGTTAAATTTACTGGACTGTTGATCAATCCTCAAACAGACCTTTAGACGTTACACTGGCAAATATGGGAAACTAAATAGAGCTGAAATAAACTGACGACTATATGGACTAAGCTGTGTGTGTTGTTATGAACGTGCACACAGCGAGTAGAGTATTCACAACCTTTTAAATACCGTCGTCCCAGGTAACCTAACATCCAATTACCAGGGTATGTATATTGCATCTAGTGGTACTACTGTATACTACAGTACCTGTGCTTCTTATGAAGTAGCGTGCAAGCAGATGTAGGCTGTGTCCCATTTCAGGGACAGGAGAGTTCAGAGGCTCTATTACCCAACCTATTCCGAGATTGCGGGCAAACTCTCAAGCGGCCTAGTAGTTCACTTTCAAATCTAAGTAACTGGTTTCAACTCAATCAAACAGCTGAGGATACTAATCATAACAAAAGAGGACAAAACAGGACGGCCTGAGATAAGACCCAAAGGGCAAAGTCAACTCTCTGCACCACTAGGATTACTGTAAGTTTGAGATCTTCAATCTGTTGGAACCACATGGATCTGTTCCTCTTTCACAAATCCCAGTCTGAAGTGTTGCATCGTTGTTGGTTTTTTATGTTCATATTTGGATTTGAGGTCTTTGTGGAGAACTTAGGTAGCCCTGACTACAAACACACGTCATGCAGTTCTTAAATCCATTCTGATACCAGAGCAGTCAGACTGAGCCTGAAGCGACCAGCATGAGCTCACCATGACGAAGGAGTATCCAAACCAGAGAGGGTCCCAGCCTGACGGACAGTTTGGAATCAAGCTGGTCTGACTGTGGACAGCGATCACGTTGGCTCTGGCTTCACAGACGGTACACCTTTAAACATACAAAAACAGATTACACCTTTAAACAGAAATAAAACATTTGGTATACCTTTAAATATGGCTCCTTTATGCTGTGAGACCAACACATGTACAAATACAGACAGAGTCTTCTACCTGTACTCTGCATTTATATGAAGATCCCGTCCCGTTGGGGAGTGCATGAGTAGTGATGGATATAATGTAAAGGAAGCGTGTGTGTGTGTGTGTGTGTGTGTGTGTGTGTGTGTGTGTGTGTCTGTGTCTGTGTGTGTGTGTGTCTGTGTCTGTGTGTGTGTGTCTGTGTGTGTGTGTGTGTGTGTGTGTGTGTGTGTGTGTGTGTGTGTGTGTGTGTGTGTGTGTGTGTCTGTGTGTGTGTCTGTGTGTGTGTGTGTGTCTGTGTGTGTGTCTGTGTGTGTGTGTGTGTGTGTGTGTGTGTCTGTGTGTGTGTGTCTGTGTGTGTGTGTGTG
>NC_083620.1:29797056-29892056 GCF_963584025.1 Labrus mixtus | reverse complement strand
GTCTGAATGTCTGTTTATGACAGTGTCATTATCAGGGAGAGAGAGAGAGAGAGAGTGGGAAACAACAGCGAAAGAGTCACAGGTCAGATTCTAGCAGGGGCTGCCCACTTTGAGGATTATAACCTCTGTACAGGGGGGCGCAAGAATTAACCACTAGGCCACCGGAACCGCACAAATCATGTTTTTGTTCAGTCGCCCCATGAGTGTCTAACCCTGAGTATCTCCCCCTGGTGTCGCCCCCTGGTGTCGCCCCCTGGTGTCCCCCCCTGGTGTCGCCCCCCTGGTGTCGCCCCCTGGTGTCCCCCCCTGGTGTCCCCCCCTGGTGTCGCCCCCCTGGTGTCCCCCCCTGGTGTCCCCCCCCTGGTGTCTCTTTCAGACACTGCAGCTGTGAGTGACAGCTGGCCTCAGTCATGAGAAGTACTCTCTCTGTTCAGATCAGAGTCTCTGTCTGTTGTTGTGAACATATATTGGCATTTAAAGGTGCAGACCCCGATTATAAGAAGATCTCACTTTTTCAGGTGTATTCAAACAAATTAAATGTTTCTGTATTCGGACCAAATGATGCTACGTGTGTATCTAACACTGTTCTAATCTGGATCTATATTAAGGCCTCCAGACTCACCTGGACCTCCAGAACTCCCTCTGGACCCGGGTGGGCCCATTTGTCCTAGGGGTCCCTGTTCTCCGGGTATGCCTGGGTCTCCTGGTATCAGCACCACTTCCCTGGTTACGTCCTTCCCCATCTCACCTGCAGGGAGTGATATTCAGGGGTACATTAAGTATTCATTTAAGGACAACACAACAAGCAATACTCTGCTGTCCATTGTGTTACCTCTCCTCCCAGGTGGTCCTGGAGGTCCTCGTAAGCCAACGCTTCCTGGCGGTCCTTCCTCCCCCTTTAGACCTGAAACACACACATGAAATCCAAGAGTGAAACTCGTTTGTTAAACCGCCAAATCAAAACACCAGAAAAGGTCAGATATACTCTCTTTGGTTTCATGCTCTGCAAAGACGACAAAGATGATCCTAAATTAAATATATAAATATTTCCTAAAGACTTTGGATCTTCACAGGATGACCATGGACTCTGCCTGATGAATGTACATGTCATTTGCAGAGAAAGCGCTTTGTTGTACTTTTCTGTGTATCTGTTATCAGACTGCAGTTCTTACCGATGGGTCCTGATACACCTGTGTACCCCATCAGGCCTTTCTGTCCAGGTGGGCCAGGTGGTCTGTCTTCACCCTGTCAATTATAAAACAGAACTAAATGTACTCGCTCAGGTTGTTATGATAGGGTTAGTCAAGATGATTGCTCAAAATAAATGGCTACAGCCAACAGTCAAAAGCTCCTTTATGGGAAATGTTCCTGATCAAAGTAAGTCTGCTAACACAGTCCACTGACAGGCTCAGGGTTTTATTCTGAGTGTACAATAACAGAAATGATTCCTACAGAAGACCTTTTTGAATGAGTTACTTTAAGAGATAGATTCAATTTGAAACCAGAAATAGCAGCCAATGGGCTCCTTTTACATAAACATCCATTTTAACACATCAGATATGGGAGTTGCTGGTCTACTGTTACCTTTGATAGGTTCCTTTGTTTGTGTGATTGAGTGTTACACAAATACTGTGCAGGAACTAGCCAATTGAACACCAACAAACAACATAAGGATGCTGATGATTATCCCATTGATAAAGGGTATTACAAACCTTGAAGTCAAAATGATTTCATAAAAAGGGTACTTTAAGTTTTAAAGTCGATGATAAAGTTGATACTGGGAGCATAAAGAGTCAGTAAAATTTAAGGGTATATAATAATTATGTGATGTACTGACCCGCCTGCCTTGTTGTCCAGGTTCACCAAGACATCCAGGTGGTCCTGAGTTTCCTGTTGCTCCTTTGTTTCCCTTCTCTCCTTTAAAACCAGGACCTGGAGGACCTGGAGGACCTCGGCAGCCATTTGAACCTACAGACAGAAATTTGATTATTGCAGTAGCAAGTAGCAGTGTTCTTGTCACAACATACCCTTTTAAAGAAGAAGATGATTTACTTTATTTATCCCAGCAAGGGGAAATTCTGTTTTTGCACTCTGTTAATGAATCATGCAACACACACACAGGCTGAAATACACACATGCACAAACAGGATCCTATGGACATGCACTAATGGAGATATGTCAGAGTGGGGGAGCTGCCTTGCTCAAGGACACCTCGGCAGTGCTCAGGAAGTGATCTGGCACCTCTCCAGCTACCAGACCAACTTCCACATTTCGGTCTTGCACCGGGACTTGAACCCAACCCAAGTCCATACAGACTGAGCTACTGCCAACCCCAATTGAATAAATACAACACAAAACAATAAATACAAGGATCAGAACTTATTTTACTGTCTCTGTATGCAGATGATATTGAGTTGTTGTTATCAGACTTATTTTGGTTAGAAGAGACCAGAACTACAACGCAACAAGCACAACTAACACTTAACGGGGCATACCATTAAGTCAGTTAACATGGGGGCTTCTTGAGTTCCAATCGAGGATAAGTTTTTCCCCCAGATGGGCCTTGTATGGAGCCTATTAACTGTCCTTCATCACCCCAGTTTGGCTAACCCATGTCAGGCCTCCATATAGAAATGGAGGACAAAATTGTCAGGGTCCCAGTTTGGTAGCATTTGGAACCACATTTTAGCTGTGCTGACTGGGAGCATTTTCCCACTTAGCCTTGACCAAGTGAACTAGACTGCAGATGTGAAAGAGACCTCAAGGTTTACAAGCTTACTGTTGAGAACAGATTTCAGCCAAAGTCTGAGATACAGCCTGCACATGCGATTGCGACTCCTCAAGTCTTTCAGATACCCAGGCGACCCAGCAGAAGCCAACCAAATCCTTAGGGAGGTCTCCGCCGCCTTCTCTGACACTGCTTTAAAGATCAATCCAAAAGGAAAAACGAGGGGTTTTCAGGTAGAAGAGGTGAAATGTCTTCAAGACTTTTAACCAAGTGCAGTTGCTTTTTGGATAAAGCCTTGAACTGTAATGGCCTTGATGACTTGAACGTCAGACATCTCTGACAATACCCTACCAGTTCCCAATGGATTCCTGTTTGTCTTGCCAGCCTCCTCGATGATCCTCTAAACTGAAACTTGGGGCGAATCCTTTTAGGTTTCTGACAGTGAGAGCTCATCAGCTGCTTCACTTACTGTTTTTTTTTTTAAAAGTCACATGATTCCTTGGTGGTTGGAGGTGCCAACAGGGAACCAAAGTACTGGACACATTAAAAAGTTGACCTGCCAGTGGCACAGTGTAAAACGTCAGAGGATCACTAAAGTCACTAAGATTTATACCAAAGTGGAACATTTATTTCTGTACTGTGTTTAAAAACAATCCAGATTAAAGATTTTAGCCCTTGCAGGACACCTCTTAGATCAGAGATTGAGTAAAGCACATGAGATCAGGATTTTCTTTCCCCTGTAAACTCAATGGTCTCATTACCTTTGGGTCCTCGTCCTCCTGGGAATCCACTTTCTCCTTTGGCTCCTTCAATGCAAATTCCCTCCTTGCCAGGACAACCAGGTGGACCAGGGGGTCCAGGAGGACCAGTACAACCTGGATGTCCACCAAGACCAGAGGGACCAGGAGGCCCACAGGGGCCAGGTGGACCCTGTTCCCCAGCACACCCTGGGGAGACCAGAAGAAATGTGTTTAATTTATCATTCTTTAGGTATGAAATTCTTCTCAACACATTTTAACAACTGAGGACTCACCAGGTGGACCTTTCCTTCCCTCCCGGCCCTGGGGCCCGTTCCCAGGAGCTGTTGAAAAATAATCAGGAGAGGAACAGCCCAGAACCAGGCTTGGTTATGAACAAAAAAAACAGTTCACAGCAAACTGTTCAGACATGCCACTGTCAAACCAGATCCAGTATAATCCAGTCGGGTCTCTTACCTCCCATGGCTCCTTTTTCTCCAGGAGGTCCAGGTATCCCGTCCTGTCCCTGGTTTCCTCTGAGACCAGCTGGACCAGGATCTCCAGGAGGCCCCTTGTTTCCTGAAAATGAAGATGATAACCAACAGTAAGGACAGTTAGCGGACAGTGTATAAATCTTGTTGTAAGCAGACGGACATCACTGAACACCAGATCAAAACTCAGGGCTGTTGTTGAAGAATCGGATACAACTGAGTTTATGTACCTGTGAGGCCTGTGGGTCCTGGAGGGCCATTTTTTCCAGAAGGTCCATCACAGCTCTTTTCACCAGAAGGCCCTGGAGGACCTGAGACCGACAAACAGACAGACAGACAGACAGGTTAAGAGAGTTGTCATGTACAGTAGTGTGTGGACACTCAGAATATCTCTGGTGACTCTTCACCCTCAAAAATCTAAAGCCCCATTCGGCATCGCAGAGCTGCTGTGAGTTTTAGCTCAGCGTTGAACACAAACACATTGTTACGGCCCTTTTTGGATCTTTTTCAGAGACAAAGTTGTAAAAGCAACTGTCAACTATCCTCTGAGCAGGAAAAATGCAAACTGACACAGTAAGCGGTGCGTTACACCTCAAGCTTTAGTTCAAACTTTTGATTGTCCAATGTTTTTTTTATCACAGTATAGACCACTGGCTCTAAAATAGCAGACAAATGAAGGGAAATTTTGAATCAGACCTCTGCATCCTGGGGGTCCTTTCTCTCCTTTAGGACCGCAGGGACCACATTCTCCCGGGGTACCAGGGACTCCCAAGTCCCCTGGGGTCCCCTTTGTACCTTGAGGACCAGGACACCCTGCATTCCCCTGAGAATGAAAATGCAAGCAAATGAAGCTAGCTTTAGAGAGGCTTTACATCTTTATCACAATCCAAAGAAAATACAGGATACAAAAAAATAATTATCAAAATGTAAATCCTTTTTTGAATAGTTTTCTTCAACCGTTTTAAGCCTACTGCTTATTGAAAGAAAGTCTAAAGTAATAGGAAAGATGATGAATAATGGCAACATAAACCAGAACATCATCTGCATACAGTGATAACAGTATATGGGTTAAAGCACTGTAACATCAATTTAATAAGAGTTATCCTTAGATATTGGCACTCTTCCCTATCACATGCTCTATCTTGGATTGTTTATAACAGGTGGGTATGTAGTGATACCACCAGCACAACATTAAACAGATGCACCTGATACCTTGAACATTATATATCTGTTTTACAGTTTATGATTTATTTTTAAGTAATCTCCCTCCTTAACCTGTTTAGGCATTCTTCCGTGCCGTAACCTGTATAATACTGCTTTATTAACCTCGTCAGTGAGCATTAAACTAGTGTTGACAAGGGGCTATGGTGAGTAATATTTGTGTCTCTAAGTACATGTGATACCTTCTCTCCTAGAAATCCTTTGGATCCTGGTCCAGGTGGGCTTGGTTCTCCTTTAGGGCCTTTTGATCCTCCTGGTCCTGGTATTCCATTTAAACCAGCTGATCCACACGGTCCTGTAGAGCCTTTCTCACCTTTGTAGCCTGGACAGAAACACCTATAGAATCATCTATTTGATAACTTTAGAAATTAAGACAAATGCATCTAAATAAATTCATCAGCACTAAACTCACCCATTCAATCCCTGTGAAATTGTTCGTTTTTGTGCTGATACTGTACAAACATACTCTATACTGTAAGCAGAGGTGGTATAATGTAACTTCATTAATCGTTCATCCATTAAAAAAGTTAATCAGTTAATTCTGTTAATGAACTGACGTTAACATTAACTGGTATTAACAACCAAAACATTTGGCAATGTCAATAGATTCAACTTCTAAAGAGACCATGATGGCTCAGAAAACGGCAAATTACAAATCAGGTGAAGCAGCATTTCACAATAAAAGCACCTGGAGCAGAGACAGGCATTTTAGTTTGTTATGTAATAAGCTCTAAAGTACAGGAGGGGCTGTGCTCTTGCTCAAGAAGTCTGCAACCCAGCTTACACTGTAAGCTGTAATAAACGGACACGTCCCCAGCTCTGTCTATAAGCCTTTTTCAAATGTCTGAAGTGACCCAGTGACATTACCTGGAATCCCCATAACTCCTTGGTTACCGTTGAGTTCAAAAGGACCAGGAGGTCCGTTCTGTCCTTTACTCCCGGGTTCTCCTGTAGGTCCTGTCAGACACAAGCAAACATCAATCATATACTGATTAAATGAAATGATGTTGCCAAAAAAGATTTGTTAGTTGAAAAACATCTCAGCAGTCATGTCAGATGTCCCTTTCAGGTTCTCAGTCTGACACTTGAAGATTAGATTCTACATCCAAAACAACCAGATTCAGGTCAGTTCTGCTCACCCTGTGGCCCGGGGTTTCCAGATCTACTGTCGCTGCCATCTGGGCCCTGGGGACCCATGGGGCCCCTCTCTCCCTTCAAACCAGTGAAACCTTGGGGTCCTGAGGGTGAGACAATAGAAGTATAAATTACATCAGAGCAGAACATAGAACCGTGAGGAACATTTTGGAAAACCTCAGCTGAGGGTCAGTACTAGTACCAGGATCTCCTGGGTCTCCAGGGTCTCCGTACACTGCCACGGATGTTTGGATTCCTTTTGGTCCTGGTGCTCCTCGGTCTCCTTGAATCCCAACAGGCCCCTGAGAACCCTTAACCCCATCAACACCATCATCACCTGATAGACAAACAGGCCACAGACTGTTAGAGAACTGATTGGCTGGGTCACTTACTGATTGATTGATTGATTGATTGATTGATTGATTGATTGATTGATTGATTGATTGATTGATTGATTGATTGATTGATGAAACCTTTCTGTCCAAGTTGACCGGTCTCTCCTGGTTTTCCATCCTCCCCTGGACTCCCAGGCGCTCCTGGAGGACCCACGTCCCCTCTGATACCTACAACACACACATATGGATCTTACTTAACTTGTGAGCAAAATACATTGACTTATTCACATGTTGGGTTGATTATAACTCTACTCTACTCCGTGATGGACAAACCGGTTCACATTCTTGAAGATGTTAGCATGCTAACACTGACTAACTGGCTGTAAACACTGAGTACAACTGATGCTGAGGGGAATTCCATTTGGTGTGTGGGTATTTGGCCATAAAGCAAAGTAATGGACACTGCTGCGACCAGGCCTTGTGTTCTAAAACAAAGAAGACATAGGCCTGGGCTCTTGGGCCTGCTGTATAGTTAGAAGCCTGATTTGAGTATGACTTTCAGGGGAGGGAAAACACAAAGAACTGGTAAGACTGCAAAGCCTTAGTGTCCCAACATGCCAGCATTTGGAAAGATTAAAATGAAGAAACGTTTTACAAATATGGACACATAAAGCCGGAAGAGCAGGTGTGGCCACGCCTCCTTACCTGGACTTCCTGGCTCCCCATTGGCCCCACTCAAGCCCTTCAGTCCAACTTCTCCTACTAGCCCTTTATCTCCATTAAACCCTGGGGCCCCATATGGCCCTTGAGACCCAATGGCTCCAATGCCTGGCAGCCCAGGGTCGCCCTTCAAACCCTTTGGGCCACGGTTCCCTGAAGACAGAATGCAGTGAGACTCAGAGAAGCCAGGGGTCTGACTTATACATTTTACACTCTACTGGTGACTCCCAGAGCATGTTGGAAACTCTACTGTCAGCAGCTCTAAGGTTGGTACCTGTGAATCCAATGACACCCATTGATCCGCGCTCTCCTTCAGGACCAGTAGCTCCAGGTAAACACACTCCAACAGGACCGACAGGACCGGTAATACCATCCAGACCTCTATGACCTGAAAGACACATATATTTAGTTTCTGTGTTTACATTCTCTGTTCTTGATCATTTGGCGGACAGGACTTTACCCCCCCACAAGTAACATTACAGCAGGTTCTTAAATGGGTTACCTTTTGGTCCTGGCGGTCCATCTTGTCCTGGAGCTCCTGGAGCCCCATCTGACCCTTGAAGTCCAGGGTCTCCTTGTGGCCCCACTGAGCCATCTTCTCCTTGGGGGCCTGAGCGACCCTGCTGACCTGGAAAACCAATCCCCCTGTCCCCCTGTGAGCAGAAACCACCATGAAGATTGTAAACCACCAAAACTTAAGAAGACCATTTCATCTAACCTGGACTACTGTCCTTGACTTTGAAGCATTGATGCTGTTTGACATCTGTGTCAAAACCTGAAGCAGAACTGTAGAGCGTGCTAGGAATGCCTCGGCCATTGAGGCACATACATTGAAGAGTTAATCGACCCTAACCACATTATCGAGGTGTGTTACTCCAACTTCGAGAAATTCAAATTAGTACAACTTCAGTCATACTGACATGTTAACAAGTATTTTAAAAGTCCAGTGTAAGTCGCACTAACACAATGAATCCACCTTTTCTAACATCAAATAAACATACTGAGTGTTCATGGCAACATCAAACTGACCTGCCTGTATCAACAGACCCAACCAGCTACAGAACAGGAACCAGACTGACAGCTGGGGGATCCGATTCATAGAGACAGGAACTTGTTAGTCTGTGTCTTAATAAATGTTCATGTACAATCATCTTAGTTTGGGAAAGAAAAAAATGTCTTTGAGTTCTGGTCCATATTTCTGGACTCAAACTTTCTTTATTTGAAGGACTATCTTGCTCTTTAAGTCTACATTACCTTGGAGCCCGGCATCCCTGGCGGGCCTGATGGCCCTGCCCGTCCCTTGATACCAAAACTTGGTAAACCTGGGCCTCCTGGAACACCTTTGTTTCCTGATCCAGACAAAAAAAATATTGCTATTTATGATGATTCTTTTCATTGTAACCCTCTAAACACTGTTCAGAGACCTGACCTTTGACCCCTGGGAAGCCTGGAGGCCCCTGGACTGAAAATCCTTTATCTCCCTTTTCTCCCTTTGGACCGGCAAATCCTGGAACACCTGGAGGTCCTGTCACACCTGAGACCAGCAGAGACAACAGGTGAGTCAGCAGGTAAACATGCAGGTATTCTGTTGAACATTTTGTTGGAGCCGGATTTGGTGGATTTGTTTCCCATTAATGTTGAAGACTCTTGTGCTGCTGTTTTTCAGGAGTTTTGTACAGGTGTGAAAGCACAATAAGTGAATTCTTAACCTTCTATGTAGTTTAATTTGAGTAACATTTCTGTTTTAAACAGTAAAAGTAAAAAATAAAAAGTCACATAAAGCTGTCTCACCTTCAGGGCCAGGGTTTCCTGGTAGACCTTTCTCTCCTTCCGGTCCTGGATTTCCCGGATAGGTCTGGATTTCACCTGGAGAACCTTTGTCTCCTGAAGAGACAGACAGACAGACAGACAGACATACAGACAGACAGACAGACAGACAGACAGACAGACGGATTAATTTAGAGACATGTGTACTGCTCCTTTTTAATTTTCTTTGACCTTTAAAAATCTGTCTCTAGCCAGTGAGGAGTGACTTCCTGCTCTGGGACACTTGATAGACTTGAATCTTACCAACCTGCAGTCCTGACTATCTTACCTGGTTTTCCAGGATCTCCTCGGGGTCCCAGGACTCCAACATTGCCTTTAGGTCCTGGAGGTCCTGGAGCCCCTATCCCAGGTGGTCCTGGAGGTCCCATCTGTCCTAACAGTCCTCTGGCACCAGTTTCGCCTAATGGGCCCCTCTCACCTTTTTCCCCCAGAGGTCCCTGAAGGTAGCACCAGAGAGAAACAACAGAACATCATCTACGTATGCTTAAACTCGTTATGGATCTTTTCTGTCGCTTTAGATCATAGATTGTGCATAACTAGTGGACTGAGTCTGTAATGTCCAGCAGGGGGAGAATCCACTTGCTGCAAAACATGGTGCTAGTATTAGCTATCAACACAGCCTTTGCTCTCCTCTCAAGTGACACCCTCTTGTCACTTCTGTCTCAAAAACAAGATGGCAGCAGCAATAGGATTATATAAATCCAACACAAACCCCCCCCCTTGACTGGTGACAGACGGCCCCTTTGATGTTGTATCTGATACTCACGGGGTTTCCTCTCTCTCCCAGAACACCTTTTGGTCCTGCTGCTCCTGGAACTCCATCAGCCCCCTCAAAACCTGGTGGTCCTGGTTGCCCAGGATCCCCATCCTCACCCTTCTGCCCAACCCTCCACATGACTCCAGGGTCACCGACAGGTCCTGTAGAGCCCTGGACGCCAGGGCTACCGAAGGTGCCCTGAGGAAAAAACAATCATTTGTTAACAATATTTAAGAGAAGATCAAACTGAAGCTTAATCTGAACTTTTGAGTTATACTTCTACTCATCCTCAATCACGGCAGTATTAATAATCTCTCAATGAGATAACATTGAAACAGAATAATGCTGTACTATAGATACTGGGATATAGTGGACAGGTAAGGAGTGCAGAGAGGGCAGAAGTCATTCAGCCTCATCGAAGCTTTAGAACCAAACACAACATCTGCATCAGAGATAGAAACATTCATGAAGTGAGCTGACCTGTGAACCAGGTGGTCCTCCAATACCTTTGAACCCTTTGTTACCTTTGGGTCCAAGGAAACCAGCTGAGCCTGGACACAGAATGACATCACAGAGGCAGACAAGTGAGTTTTTGTCAAACTGGACCTGACTGTAGATCAGATATCTTAGATTTAAGATGGCATGTTGACTGAGACATGTCCCAATGTCTTATATCGAAAAGCTCTTCTTAGAGTTATGAGTTTTTATTATTCTTTTATGATTTTTGAGATTTACAGCAGCGGATAACAGTCTCATTCATAATCTGTGAATGAAAGAAAGAAGAAGTTAAGGATAGTTTAAGGAACTTTGGCTTCAAGAGGAAAACAGAATGGTTGGCAGGTGCAAAGAATGATTATGAGGTGACTTGGAAGATATGTAAGAAAGCTTTTAAACTCAAGACAGCAGGAATCAGCCACTGAGTTCCACATGAAATCTGTGAAGTGGTGCAAAATGTTAATCATTTATCTTTGTTTGGATCCTAAAGAATCTTAAATTGTGAGCGTGGTGCAGTAACCCTGTTACAAATCATCTTACTTTACTAAATTTTTTCAAATCCCTGATTATCTTTAGACTGTCTCCTTTACTTTGAAACAACTTGAAAAAAATAAATGACTATGACTTTATAACAGAACTTCATTATTGAGAGTAAGTCTGTCATCTAGCTGTCACGCTGTCGATCCAGG
This sequence comes from Labrus mixtus, assembly GCF_963584025.1. Classification (NCBI taxonomy): domain Eukaryota; kingdom Metazoa; phylum Chordata; class Actinopteri; order Labriformes; family Labridae; genus Labrus; species Labrus mixtus. The sequence goes on along the minus strand of NC_083620.1, from coordinate 29,880,922 downwards.
AATCAATGCCTCAGACAAACAGAAAATAAATCTGATCAGGTGCCATTCTTACCTGGCAGTCCGTCTTCCCCTGGCTCTCCTGGTCTACCTGGAGGTGCAGGAGGGCCTGGTAAAGGAGAGCAGATATAGCACAGGTCCCCCTTCTCACCTGAAAAACACAAATGAATTAATTATTATATATAACACCACAATGTGTCGTAATGTATCGTATCGTTTAGTTTTGTTTCGTTATCTACATATATTTATACAATATGCGGACACTTTGGCTCCTCACAGGCATGTTTATTCCAAGAGCAACTTCCGGACACAAAGCAATGCAAATGAGCCTGACAGAGGCATTGTGTTCTTTCTTAATAATCCCATTCCAAACTTTCATTGGAAATCTGCAGTTTTCAACCCTCAGGGAGGTTACGATCTTGGTCAAAGTGCAGATTCATGACATCTCTGTGCTTCTGTATCATTAAATTCTTGTCATTTAACATCTTAATAATCCATTTCTCTTGCACACTCACCCGTCTGCCCTTCGTCCCCTCTGATTCCAGGAAATCCCGTCAGGCCTTTCAGACCTTTAGACCCGGGAGGACCAACATCTCCCGGCAGGAAATCTGATAGAAGACGAGAGTGAAATCAGACAGAGTTGGATGTGTTGTTAGATAGTTGGCAGCCTCTGCTCACCCATTGCAGTCTTTATACTATGCTATGCTAATCAAATGATAATGTAGAGCTGTAGTCACTGTGAGCATACTTAGCTCAGATATTTGTGACAAAACAGGTTAAAACTTGTCACATACTTTAAAACATTTCTTCAGATTAATTCAGTTAACTGGTATTAAATAGTGTTTGCACAATTTTTTACATATTTGTATGGAATTTGTCGTTTACATGTGTCGTAGATATGTATTGAGTAAAGTGAACGTGGCTATAAGTAGCACACAGGCCAATAGTTAGCTTTCTCCCAAACTTCCTCTAACGCTCCAGTTGATGTTCAATATGATTTCTGGAATTATTTGTGAGGGCTTCACTTTTAATCTTCAAATACTTTTTTTTAAAAGATAAGGGACCCCAGGATGCTTCCCTGAGGGACTCCACAACTATTAAAAGAAGCAGAACAGAAGGGCTGTTCAATTTCTGGCTTATACATTTTTTCTTCTTCTGGTTATCATTAGTTTATATTTTCCTAAATTTTGTAAATGATTTATTGAATTTTCCAACATTGCTCAGAATACAGACTCAATAGCAAGTTAATCTCTTTCTTTCAGGCTAGTGTAAGAATTATGTTTAATGTAGCCATTTTTAAAGCACTAATTTTTCCCGAAACCTTTTTATCTCCTGCAAAAAATGTATTCTTTCGCTTTATTTATCACTCTGAGGAAACATTGAGTGTTTGGAAAGAAGAGTGTCGAACAGACCAGAAACTTTTAAACTTCTACAACCTTGATAACAGATCCTCCTGAGAAACAAAAAGACCTGAACAGGGGCCATTTAACACACGAGGTAGAACATCACCTGGTATTCCAGGTTCTCCAGGTTCTCCATCAACTCCAGGACCTCCCGGGACACCATCCTGTCCTGGGGGCCCTATGATGAAGGGCCCTGGCTGTCCTTGATCTCCTTTAGTTCCAGTTGAGCCCGGTGGCCCCTGGAGACCCGGTGGACCAGTAGGAGCCAGGCCTCAAGAGAAGAAGAGCATTCTTTTTTAAAAGTTGGTTGTAATTGGTATACACAGTATATCATCTAGGTAACAACATCAGAGGTTTAGAATTACAATCTAAGTCTGTCAGATACAAAAACAAGAACTTTTAGTGGACACATTAGTCCAAACATGTTTGTAGCCATCACTCTTTAGACCAAAATTGGAGTGAACCTGTAAAACTAAAATGACAAGTGTTTGCACATCCAACTACTACTCCTTGAAGCAAGTGCATAGGAGATATAACTTTAGCTTGACTAGAGAAAATCCTGAACACTTCTCTTACACAGCATTACTACTTATTGGAAAGTAACACAATGTTTTGGTCTTTCTGAACCCTTTGATAAGTGTGTTAACAAAGGGTCCAGAGGGACTGAAATGTTGTTTTATTCCAATGAATGGTGACGCTGAGCAAGAACAGTGTGCAGGATTTTCTATTTTTTTTATCATTATCATAGAGTGCCATTATCTGATCATTAGCGCTCGACAGTTGGGAATGTACCTGGCTCGCCCTGCAGTCCTGGAAACCCAATGAGTCCTAAAAGAGGACAAGAACAGAAGCTGGTTAGTTAAACAAGTTAAAAATAATTAAAATATGAATGCCTTTAACTCCTCATGTTGGTGTGTATCCAACCTTGTTGCCCGGGGAATCCTGGGGGTCCGAGAGATCCCGGTGCCCCAGGCTGGCCCTTCAGAAATCTATAACTCCAGACTGTCTAATAAAAAAACAAAAGACATATTTTACATGAATACTGAAAGTGTTACATTGTTTTAAAACTGACAGACAGTAATCTGTTGGTCCCTATCTTATCCGTGTGGCCCCTGACACCTGTCCAAAACGCTGGTGAACATGTGTTTAAAAACCAGAGGTGCCATGTGTTGTAGCCTGGGTAACTGTTAATCCAATCATTCATATATCTTAATTTCATGGCAGTCTAATTGTCTTTTGATCAACTGTATAATTGAGAAACGGATGAACTGAACAGCAATGTGGGCGACTGGGAGGAGGTGACCATTGAGTTTTTTTTATCAACAAAGAAATCATTCCCTTTGGCGATCTGGACTCAATTATATATTTAAAAAAAAAATTAAACGGTCAACTATGGAGGACTAAAAGTGCCAAAATGAAATATATAAATATATAATTAATTAAATAATTAAATGTGTCATCAATTATTTAATATTGGAAATAAATCAACAAATATATAAATAAATATATAATTAATTAATTAATTAATTAATTAATTAAATGCATGTGTTATTAAATAATTTAATAATTATTTAAATGTGTCATTAATTATTTAAAATTGGTAATATATAAATAAATAAATAATTTATGAAATACATAAATAATTAAATAAATGTTTAAACAATTATTTAAAATGTTCATTCATTCTATGTAAAAACACATCTATTTATTCCACTATTTATTTAATTATTTCATGTTTCCTGCTCCAGCAGTGCATCATGAAATAATTCTATCTGTCATCCTCTCCCATCAAACTCAGTGGGCGGGATTAACGCTGATCGAGTCACAAACCATTGCTTTGGTCTGCAGGGTTGCCAAACTAGGCGGTTTCCCGCCAAACAAACAAACAAACATGGCATCATCATGCATTTTTTCTAAAAGGTGGGGATCCACTGTTTGCAATAAAGTCTGATTGTCTAGAAGCCTTTAATAAAATGTTCCTAATTGTGAGTTGGTTTATTCCCTCAGTAAAAATGTTCCTCATGCGTTTATGGTATCAATCTCTTGTTTCAAGGGTTCTTCCATACAGCATGATGATCATTTAGTAAATGATGGTGTTATTTAGAGTCAAAGAGACCAGAGAGCAGGGAAGGAGTTAGGGCAGGGCTACCTGTGACTGACAAGACCATTCAACAGTGATCTGAAATATGTCCATGGCTCAGCCTTCAGAGGAGCTAGCTGCAGTTTTTGCTTGTTTTTTCACCATATAAATCTCTTACCGGGGTGGGTTTTTTTGTTTACTTTTCCCAAACTGGCTCATATTTTGGTGAAACTGGCCATCCTTCCTGCCAGTCAAATAACATTTTGCTTCAGACTCACCTCTCCTGGAAGACCTGGAAAACCCCGATCACCTGTCTCCCCCTAAAAAATATGCATTCAAAACAAATTATGACACAGCACTGAGTGTAATACTGCAGTAATAATTCATTTTTACCTCACATTGTACTCACCCTGGCTCCTTCAATACCTGGAGGGCCAAGGTACCCACGATCCCCTGGGTCTCCCTGCAGACACACACAGCCCAGAATCAGTGATCACAAGTCTTTACAACTTATGGTGATGTGGTTTAACCTGGGAGCTCTGGCAAAATCATGTTATCAACTGACGGTTCGCACTGATGTTTGCACTTTGTTGTTCTGTTAAACAATAAAAACAGAGTCTTGAGTGATGTGGAGGTTTTAGTTTTTTATTTTGGTTCTGTTGTATGTGTTGCTAACTGAGCAGCAGCCTCTGGTATTCAAAAATAAAACCAGTGTTTAAGTGCACTGAGGCTGGCTTCAAACGCCCCAGGTTACCATGCATATTTAAGGGCGTGGCTGACAGATGGGCTCATGGTCGCTGTTTGTCAGGAGGCTAAAGGCCCACCTCAGCTCCAGCTCTTTGTCTGTTACTAGTTTGACCTAAAAGTTAGGATGTGTCCGAAACCACATACTGACGTTCTGCCTGCTACATACTCAAAATGCCTTCTAAGCTGACAGTTAGCAACAAACTAAATTATAGGTCACGTGATGTATTTCCGGTTGGAGCTACAATGAATAAGCTAGCATCAAGCTGGTGTGAGCATTGGCCCGTAAATAGAATTCAACAACATATGAGTTCATAGCTTAAACAACTATGTAGTCATTTTAACATTATTTGACATCATAACAAAACATGTAACAGTATAGTTACTTTCAGTTGTATGCTGCTCATTGGCTGGCTGGCGAGTTTCGCCAATGGTTAGTCTGAGAGTCGCAGTGCATTTCGGGGTGGTTTAGTATGACCAGTGAGAAACTATTTCATACTTAAAAATCTGTCCAATATAGTCTACATTCAGGTATTTCTCACATACACAAAATTGCATACCGTGATTTTGGAACATACTAGAGACTCAACGGGACGTCTTATTTAGTATGAATGGTATTAAAGTATGCAGTTTTGGAAACAGCTTCAGATAGCAAGTCCAATATAGGCTTCAAACATCTGCTTCAGAGACCAATGGGTGACATTAGTGAGACTATGTCCATGTTTTATGCAGTCTACTGTGCTGACATCACGTGACTAGCCAGGAACAGGTACACTGTTTAGATCCTGCTTTAGGTCATCCATTGAATTAAGCACATTGATAAGTCAGTTTTATTTAAGCACTGCTAACTTAGCGTGTTACCGGTAATCCAAGCTCTCCAATGACTCCATTCTTCCCAGGTTTACCCTGAAACACAAAACAACACGTCAGACAAGGACCTGGTCAAAATCAAAACCACCTGATAACAATAAAATGACGACTTTCAGATTCTTCTTATAGATCCATTCTATTGCAGTTTTCTTACAAGTGTGCCCGGATCTCCTCGCTCGCCCTTCTGTCCTTTGTCCCCCAGTTTCCCCGACACACCCTGCAGAAGAAATCAAACACTCACTTTGATGATACGGAGTCCAAACAATAATTTTTGAGATCTTTTGTGTCAGACAAGTTTTGACTTACAAGAAGTCCACGACAGCCTTTCTGTCCGACTTCCCCTGGTTCTCCCTGAAATATGACCATTAAAAAAATCACCCATAGAAGTCAAACTGGTAGACAGACAAACGGACGGACATACAAACATGGACAGACCTTCAGCTCTGTGGGTCCCTCTATATACAGCTTGATTCCTTTGGGTCCAGGGATCCCAGTTGGTCCGCGGTGTCCCTGGAAACCAAACAAATCTGATGATAGTGATGATGATGATGATGATGATGATGATGATGATGATGATGATGATGATGATGATGATGATGATGAAGGTGATGATGATGAAGGTGATGGTGTTACAGGGGTTAGAAACATTTACGTTCCTGTTATATATATTAGAATTGAAATCCAGATCAGTGAGCTCACCCTCTGCCCGCGGGGACCAGGTATCACTGGACTGGGACCCTCCTGACCCTGAAACCAAAACATAGAATCATCAGAACCAAATACACAGACTGAGGTCACATGACCTACAAATATCTGAAGGTTTCCTGTTGTGACTATTTAAGGGCATTTTAGTGATTTGTACATTAAAGTGTCTGTATAGAGATTGACAATCCTGCAGATGTGATTGATTATTACGAGTCGTTAAGTGATGTGAGGACGATATTTACTGGAGCAAGTTATGGAAGCGTCACAACAGGAAACTTTCTTGTGCAGAGACAACACTATCCTGTGCAAACACGATAGCTTTGGCGAAATTATAATTTGTTAACAAAAGATAGGGACTTATGAAAGTAAGTTATTAACTTGTACAAGCCACACACAGACTTGGGTCACAGGATACTTACCTGCACGGACAAGAAAGATCCTAACTCCTAAAATTAAGTTGTTAATTTGGAGGGTAAGACAATAGCTTCTGCATGCAGGATAGTGACTTGTGAAAAGAAGTTATCACCTTGAAGCAAGTATGAGATTAAGTAAATCAAGAATCTCTACAAGACATGAACTTGTGTAAAAAACATCACATCTGGACATGGTGGTTCTGTTTTATTTTTTGGAAGGAAAGTGTGTTTTAGGTCGGTGTTCATGATTTTCATCTGGGTTTGTCTGTTGGATTTTTACAAGAATATTTCAGGAATCAGGGTGAAATGATGATGATCGTTAAAATTTACAAAAACATGTGGAAAACAAACTGTTAATCAGCTAATTAACTATTTTCAGATCAGCCTGTGACTCACTGACCTTCTCTCCAGGAAGACCCGGCAACCCGGAACGTCCCTGAATGAAAAAGAAAACAAAACTGTTTATTATAGTAGATTGAACCATTTTATATTCTGTAAACTTGTAAACAAAGTTGAACAGTTTCAGATCTGAGGCGTACAGGAAGTCCAGCAGATCCAGGTGGTCCTGGCAGACCTGGTACACCTGGATTTCCACTCAGCCCCTGCAGCACAAACAGCCAATCAGAATACACTCCAAACCAGCAAATCAGAAATCTAACAATACGTTTATAACCTTTTACAAATAAATGTACTTACATTTTTTCCATCTGGTCCCTGCGGTCCTTGTGCTCCCTTGATTTCTCCAGTTGTTGGGAAGGCGTACGTGTGTCCCTGAAAACCGAGAAAGACACGCTCAACAAGCGTCAGAAATAAACACTGTGGGGCAACGTTTAATTTATGCTTTATGCTACACAAACATAGGCTGAAATACACACACATGCACAAAGAGGATCCTGTGGACATGCACTAATGGAGAGGTCTCAGAGTGAGGGGGCTGCCCACAGCGGGCGCTCCTGAGCTGGTGGGGGGGGGGTTAGGTGCCTTGCTGAAGGGCACCTCGGCAGTGCTCAGGAAGTGGACTGGCACCTCTCCAGCTACCAGACCAATTTCCGGACTTGGTCCGTGCTGGGACTTGAACCGGTGACCCTCTGATTCCCAACTCAAGTCCCTACAGACTGAGCTACGAAGCTAAGAAGCAGACGCGTTTTAGATGAGGAGTGAAGTTTCTCTCTTATTTTCACAGTCACCCCTCTTAAAGGGTCTGGTTTCCCCCCCTGAAATGTTCCTCTGGGGTTCCCTGATAGACCATGGTTTTATTAAGGGGACCATGTTTTCCTATTAGCATGATTTGAGTCCAGCTGCTGTGTAATATCCTACATAAAAACAATGTCACATATGTCAAATAAATTACTTTATGCATAAATGATGTCTAAAAAACAGTAAAAAGAATTCCAGATTCCAGGTTTTTAAAGACAGTTTGTGTTCAGGTGTGTCCTCTTACCTTTGTGCCTCGCAGTCCAGGTCGTCCCTAAATCACAACGACAGAATAATCTTTATTACTCAAATCATTTTATTATTTTTTCACTTTAAATCACGGAAGGGTTAGGGGTAGGGTTATGTTTGGGTTAACACGGGGTTAGGGTATACTCAAAAATACAAAGAGATGATTGCTAGCTTATATACCATTAAAAAAAGATAACTGAAAAATCAATAAATGAAAGAGAAAAAACAATATCACATGAGAGAGAGCGATGCTGATTTCTTTAGTTTTCACTTGTCAGAGCTTGTTAACTAGCTAGCATAACTGCCTTCTGCAGTGATGAAATGTTTTTCACTGAAACACTGTCAGTTAAATAGAAAGTCTCCATAGCATCCAATCAAAAAAGAAGGTAGGACTTACTGGGAGACCGACAGATCCAGGATCCCCGGAGTACCCTGGGTAACCAACATCCCCCTTTAACACAACAATCAGTACATCAGCCATTGTTCAACTCTTTACTTTCTGAACCATCCTCAGTGGAACATAAGGACCCAGTGTGCAAGAAATCAGAGCTACCTTTGTCCCGTTGCATCCTGGGAGTCCTGGTCGGCCGATGGGTCCTTCATGTCCAGGGAGTCCCTGATGAAACAGAAATGCTGGTTTCACTTTAAACAAAGCTTTAAAAAAACAACAGTTATAAATCAGTCCAATACTAATCTTTTCAGTCTCCAACCCATGAGGGAGGCACACATCTCTTCAGTAAACCTTATCACCTCTTATATAAAATGTTTTATGGAGGTTCACCCATTTTAAAACACAGTCCTGTCCTGATCGTGGCACTTAGAGCACGACTACTAAATTATCATTATTAAACATTTTTTTCTCTGTGCACATTCTCTATGCATCTGAACGTCCGCTGATTCAAATGTTCATGGTTCTTACAGGCAGTCCTGGAGATCCTGGGAAACCTGGTTTTCCTGAAAGACCCTAGAAAATAAAAAGGAGTCTATAATCGGCAGTAGATTTCATTGATGAATTCATGTGCTTTAAGTCGATATATGAATCTGTAAGGCCAACGTTTGCAGAATTGAGTCTCTGTTGTTGCTGTAGTTTTGTTAGATCAGTCTTACTCGTGAACCTTTCAGTCCTGGACTCCCTCCAGCTCCTGGATCGCCCTGACAACGAAAGACAATCAATTTCAAATCTCAAAAATTCTCCATTTGCTGATATGTGTGTTAATTATTTTCAGCTGACAATTCAGCCGGAAGAAATGACTCCACAGAACAGAGGCTGAGAGCAGTAGTAAAGATCACACAGCGCCCTCTTCAGGCTGATGGAGGGTAAAGGTTATGGCTGTGGGTTCTAAATCAAAATCTTTCCAGATGAAACAGGAAACATTTTCTTCTTTGTTTCGTGTCTTTACAGCAGCAGTTAGCATCGGCCTGCTGTCTCCTAACAGATTCATTCAGAGGATCTCTGTATCTGAATTCTTCTAATGTCATCATTTAATCAGGTAAGATCTAAAGACACCAGATCCTCCCTGATGTTTCACTACGAACAGAGCGCAGCAGCTAACGGCTAACGGCTAACAAAGTTGTGCATCACGTTCTCCCTCTATCTGCTCCATCTCGAGGTCTGATTCTCAAAGAATAGAGCTCTGATGAAGCTCAGACACAAACACGAAAAGTGTCTTCAATTTCAAATATTCACAGGCTTCTAAACTATTTAAAGATAATCCAAGAAATGACATCACTGTCAGATAAAAAGATATCTCTGTAAGTATGTGAGGTGTGTTTTGTTGGTGGAATTTTAAGATTGATACAAACCAAACATTTGAGTAATAAAAACATGTGTGTTGTGTTCAGTTCGAGGTTTTTACCTTTTCTCCATTTAAGCCCTGGTTGCCCTCGTTTCCAGGGTAACCAATCACCCCAGGAAGCCCATCGTATCCGAGGTAACCCGGTTCACCCTGCAGAAGATAAAAAAACACAGGAGGGTCTCACGACATGTAAGACAGATCAGATCACCTGGTGTCCACACAGCGACAGGACGCTCAGGTGATGTCTGGTGCACAAACATCCTGGCCGTGGTCCAGGTGCATTCAGGCTCCAGAGCGAAAAACACGGACGTTTCATGTTCAGCAGAGAGGAACCGGCCTTTATTCTGCTGCTGAAAACAACTGAGATCACAGAGTTCATACCTGGGTGGTCTCAGGCAGCACACCTGAGATACATCACACAAAGATTTCAGACTCCACTGCAGCTCAACTCAAAAACTTTTTGTTGTGCCATTTTTCTCCTCTCCGTTTTATTGGTGTCTGCGTTTGACATTTTCAAACTCTTCATCGTTTTTGCTGTTGACATTAACGTTGTGCGCACTTTACATGAAACACACAAAATAAATATTGTTATTAACTGTCCAGTTTCTAGTTGAGAATATTAAGGACTTATTAGAGTTTGTACAACGAGTCAGTAAAACTTTTATAAACCCCAATAAGAAACAAAGACCCCAAAATCCTACTTTAGATCTGAGTCGACCCTCCTGAGTCCCCCTCGAGTCACACTAAATATCCTGCCCAGCATCATCAGTCTCGTCAACACGACCAGCAGAATCAATCGCCTGTTAATGGTTGTCTGCAGTGATAGCAGGTCACCACTGGAGGGCAGCAGACTGAGGAGTGTTTCTGTCCTGACACCGTCCACCCTTCATCACTCAGATGACGGAGGCACAGTTGATTCAAATATTATTCAAGGTAGGACAGACCGTAGATCCTAAAATACTGAGCCATTAAAAAAACACCTTGTTGAATGTCATTCAGGTGCTCAACACTTTACCCAGGAGGAAGAAAAACATCCACTGATGGGTACCTTAAAACAGCTGCAAAGGATACTGAGAAAAAACAAAAAACACCAAAGGGTACCTAAAGACAGAAAACATAACACAGCTTTCTCAAACAGACACCAAGAGGTTACTAAAAACAGAGACTAACGGGTACTCCATTACAAAGCCATTAAAGGGTATGTCTAGGCACCTAGACTTCCTTATAGAGCCATTAAAGGTTTAACTTAAAAAAAACACTTAAGGGTCTCTTATTAAGTGTACCCTAAAACAAAGACTTAAAGACAACTTCAAACAGACAATAAATGTTGAGCTGTAAGAGACACTAAAACATTTATTAAAAACTGACTATCTCAGAAAGAACCTGAAGTGTTCCTTTAAACAAAACTAAGGGTAACTTAAAGGTCACATATTTAAAATCCTCTTCTCCATGTTCCTCTAACTCTAACATGTGTCTCTAGTCCGTCTACAAACCCCCCAACGATGAGAAAAGTCCATCCTCTCCGTCTTCTGCCTGCTCCACTTTTCAGAAAATGTGTGCTCAAACAGGCCGTTTGGAGATTTTCCCTTCATGACATCACAAAGGGCAGTAGCCCCTCCCCCAGGTGGGTGACACTCCCACAGCTAGGTGTTTGTTCTGCCCTCTGAGTCTGCCTTCTCACCGTAAACAATAGGACATGGAGCGAGAAAGACCGAGACACCCAAGCCCTTCCAGAGAGGGGGCGTGGTCAGACACCGCTCATTTACATATTTAAAGGTACAGGCACAGAAACAGCCTGTTCTGAGCAGGGCTGAAATAGAGGGGTTTATAGACATGATCAAATACAGGATCAGAGTGGATTTAGAACAAGAACTGAACTGAAAGCATACCAAAAGTTCCATAAAAAGTGAAAAGCGACTCCACGCTGCGAGGGAAATGTGTGAAAGAGCAACTCAGGAAGACTTTTTCAGGAAATTCTCAGGAGTGGAAGTGTGAAAACGGCTTAAATTAGACACTGAAAAGGCTCTGACTTGTGATTTTAATAAAGACAATAAGAAAATACAACATCTGTATTTAACACGGCTGACAGTGATCTGCACCTGGAGTCAGCCCCCATGTGTCTCACCTGTCACATGTCGAGTTGTGCTCACCTTTTGGCCTTTGACGCCGTCACAGTGACAGAGAGACTTCCCGCTGCAGTGACAGACCTGCAGAGTGAGGGGACAAGACAACAGGAGTTTGATTTATTTAAGCAAACCTAACAGTTCAGGTTGTCCAAACTTTTGATACCAGGACGCTTTTTTATGATATGACAAGATTACAGATGTTGAAAACTCCATTATTTGATATGATGAAAATGTCTTAAAAAGCTCCACAGCTTTATAAAATGTCTAACATAACGTGTCTATTTCACAGGTCAAGTGTGTAAAGTACGGAGCCCCCAAAGGGACTGTGAGGTTCAGATCGGGCTGAACCCGGCGTCAGACTCAGACTGCGGCGTGTTTCTTCATGATGTCTTTATCTGTCCGACATTTTTCCTTAGGTTTAAACCCAAACACCTTGATGTATCCTGCAGGTGTAACAGTCCTTCCTGTGTGATAACCTGAACCTGCAGACACTCAGAATCACAGACAGCCCGATGAAGGTCTGATGTCGTCTTATCTTCATTCCTGTCTCACATCCCACAGGACGCCTGATGCCCTGACACGTCTCGCAGCAGGGCATGCTGGGTAATGTTCTACATTTCGTTCACAGTCAGGTTCAGCTGTTTCACACAGACCTGCAGAGTCTGAACCAAACATCCGATTATCTTCATGTCTCAGGTTCAGACAGCATCTTTGATCCTCATGACCTGACGTTAGAGGACGTCTCTGTGAAGTCCAAAATAAAAACTAGGAAGATGCAGAACATTTACTTTGATCGCCATAGAGCCCTGTGTTTAAATGTTCAACTTTACAGCTGCAGTTCCTCCAGAGTCCACTAGAGTCTGTCTCCTGTAGTGAGTCAGTCCCCATAGAGCTCTATGTTAAAATGTCTAACTTTACAGCTGCAGTTCCTCCAGAGTCCACTAGAGTCTGTCTCCTGCAGTGAGTCAGTCCCCATAGGGCCCCATGTTAAAATGTCTAACTTTACAGCTGCAGTTCCTCCAGTGTCCACTAGAGTCTGTCTCCTGCAGTGAGTCAGTCCCCATAGAGCTCTATGTTAAAATGTCTAACTTTACAGCTGCAGTTCCTCCAGAGTCCACTAGAGTCTGTCTCCTGCAGTGAGTCAGTCCCCATAGAGCTCTATTTTAAAATGTTTAACTTTACAGCTGCAGTTCCTCCAGAGTCCACTAGAGTCTGTCTCCTGCAGTGAGTCAGTCCCCATAGAGCTCTATGTTAAAATGTTTAACTTTACAGCTGCAGTTCCTCCAGTGTCCACTAGAGTCTGTCTCCTGCAGTGAGTCAGTCCCCATAGAGCTCTATGTTAAAATGTCTAACTTTACAGCTGCAGTTCCTCCAGAGTCCACTAGAGTCTGTCTCCTGCAGTGAGTCAGTCCCCATAGAGCTCTATGTTAAAATGTCTAACTTTACAGCTGCAGTTCCTCCAGAGTCCACTAGAGTCTGTCTCCTGCAGTGAGTCAGTCCCCATAGAGCTCCATGTTAAAATGTCTAACTTTACAGCTGCAGTTCCTCCAGTGTCCACTAGAGTCTGTCTCCTGCAGTGAGTCAGTCCCCATAGAGCTCTATGTTAAAATGTCTAACTTTACAGCTGCAGTTCCTCCATTGTCCACTAGAGTCTGTCTCCTGCAGTGAGTCAGTCCCCATAGAGCTCCATGTTAAAATGTTTAACTTTACAGCTGCAGTTCCTCCAGAGTCCACTAGAGTCTGTCTCCTGCAGTGAGTCAGTCCCCATAGAGCTCTATGTTAAAATGTTTAACTTTACAGCTGCAGTTCCTCCAGAGTCCACTAGAGTCTGTCTCCTGCAGTGAGTCAGTCCCCATAGAGCTCCATGTTAAAATGTCTAACTTTACAGCTGCAGTTCCTCCAGTGTCCACTAGAGTCTGTCTCCTGCAGTGAGTCAGTCCCCATAGAGCTCTATGTTAAAATGTCTAACTTTACAGCTGCAGTTCCTCCAGTGTCCACTAGAGTCTGTCTCCTGCAACTCACCTGTTTACATTATATTAAGGCTTAAAGGGATGTAGGATTAGGGGGCGTGGTCTCTTTGAGTGACAGGTGGGAACTGCTAGCTGTCTGCTAGGTGTCAACTCAGCTCATTCGGTCACTGACCTTAAACCTTTTGAGATACAAAAATGTTTACTTCACCCTTTGAAAAAACAACTTAGCAACGACCCAGAAGGGAAACTGAGACTGTAAAAGTAAAACTGTAAATGGACTTGAGCTTGTTTAGTTATTTTCTCGTCTTCTGACTACTCAAAGCTCTTTTATGCAGCGGGATCGAACCCCCAACGTTCTGTACCACTGATCCACAGCCGTCCACAAAGGTCAACTCAAGGTCACTGTGTACCTTTATTATTTTTATTGATTTTTTATTATTTTAAAGCTTCATTAGAGGTGAAATGATTCCTTTGAACTTTTTGTCCATCACTGTTTAGCGGCTTCAGTCGGAGGGACGATGACTTTTCTTTTATCTGCAGCTCAGCAGATCAGATATGAGTGTGTGTGTGTGTGTGTGTGTGTGTGTGTGTGTGTGTGTGTGTGTGTGTGTGTGTGTGTGTGTGTGTGTGTGTGTGTGTGTGTGCATTTAGGTCAGTAATAACATCAGATCAGGACAAAAGGCCGAAACCAAAAACAGACAAACTAAAACAACAGACAGAGACCAGACTGTCTGACTGACTGCACACACACACACACACACACACACACACACACACACACACACACACACACACACACACACACCTACACACACCTACACACACCTACACATACACACACACACACACACACACACACACACACACACCTACACACACCTACACACACCTACACATACACACACACACACACACACACACACAGATGGACACACGGACAGGTTTTATTTCCTGTCTGACATTCTTATTACATTCTTTTATTTCCGCAGAAAAAAACAGTCAGAAATGTTGGGATCAACGTGCTGATCAAACAGACGACCATCCACCACAGCTGCTGACGACGACACATTTCACCTGAAAGACGAGCGCCCGAACACTTTCAGCGTCTCACTCTCAGGTGAGATCCACGACAACAGGCCTACAAACACGTACAAACTTTAAAAAAAAGAGAGAAACAAACTGATCTTCAGACGGAGACGAACAATCGAAAGCAGCGTGCTTTATCTTTGTGAGATGCAAAAACACTCCTGCAATTACTGCTTATTACCACCGGGGGGCGTGACAAAGAGAGGGTACCTTTAATATTCTAACTTTAAGACCCTTTACACAACACCAAAAAACTCCAGAGATTAAGGCAACAGCACAGGAACACCGGCTGGAAACTAAACACGCTAACAGACAAGCTAACTAGCATCAGTGCTAGCCCAGTTAGCCTTAAAGGTCAACGTGACGCCTCATGAATGGCGATTCAACTTTTCCAACATCAATGGTCACTACTTCCTTAAAAGTCTTTATATGTGATGTTTTGATCCAGCAGATGTCGCCCTTGAGCACCAGCATGAAACCAAAACAACTGGCGCTGCATTGTTGTGTTAGCATGCTAATGCTAGCGATCTTTATTCTGCTCGTATCTTCACACTGCATGTAAATTTACCTGAAATGAGCGTGATCTAGAAACACAGTTAAGCAGTGAGTACAGTATGTTATTCTTCTTTTCTCTAGTCCCTCAATTAAACAACTTTTATACGTGAGGGGAGGAGTCAGCCGGCCGTCCCGACGATGTAAACAAAGTGAAGATAGGACTCTGAAAACTCTGAAAACATCACAGACAGTGGGACTCGGGTGTTACACCCATTGTAGACAGTCATGACTCACAGAGTTATTTTCAGAGGAGATACTTGATTTATATATTTAAGGGTGAATATAAAGCCTTTAATCCATCATGAGCACTAAGCAATATTAAGCAACGTTACAGTGCAGAGGAAAACTTCCTTTAAGAAACCTTGAGCAGAACCAGACTCATGCTTACAGGACGAGATATCCAAACAGACAGACAACAACAACAGCGCACATACACAGTACCTGGACGGCCACGTTGCAGACGGCCTTTATTCGCTCACCATTTTTCTTTTAAAACCTTTTAAGATTGTGACACAGAGAGAAAAACGTAATAGACAATATCAGAACAACTTAAGAGCTAATGGTCAAGTGACCAACCTTCGGTGTGAAAAAATGAAGGAAAGTGAAGAAATGCAAAAATCCTGCAGTTCCTGGAGTGTCCACTAGAGGCTGGCTGCAGAAGCACAGGAAGTCACATACACACCCATTCTAAAAAGCCTGTTTTTACAGCAGAGATTAACATGTTTACAGCCTGGTTCAAAAAACCAAATAGGTGTGATTAGCTCATGTCTCGATGGACACACACTGTACGGGGGGTGAATGTTTTGATGACTCATCAGTTTTGATTTGATGAAGGATAAGAGTTATTCACAATAAGGGGTGTGGCTGATCCGACTGATTGGCGAGCAGGTTGTGGCTGCCTCAGCTCCACCTCTTTGCATGAGCATTGACAAGAGTCGCATTTATGTTCGCCGCCATGTTTTTTGAGCTGTAAAAACATTATAGCAGACCGATAAGATATTTTTTAGGCCGATATCGATACATGTTTATCAAATGAAGTTATCAAACATGTATGGTACAGACAGCGCCCTCTGCTGGTGACAGAGAACTGCTCGTGTAAAACAATAAAGGTCAAATGAAATGATGTTTGACTGGTGAATAATTTGAGTAATATCGGCAACTATCAGAGATAAATTGGCCGATAACGACAGTCACTGGTTATGCTGATATCGGCCGTTATTATCGGTTGGTCGATTAATCGGTCGGGCTCTAAAATGTACGAAAAATACAGTTTGTGACGCTTCACCTGTCTCCCCCTCTCATTGGCTAAAGCAGGTATTCCTTCAGAGGCATCCCAATCCAAACCCCGGTGTGTAGCCAACTCGGAAAAGACCAAAACTCATTACATTTAGAAAGTTACCAGCAGGATACGACCCAGAATTCATAGCTGCATGAAAGTGATCAAAACAAAAAAACTGTAATGATGAAAATATAACTTCTTGTACTTTTAATAATAATATAATGATGTAAAGGTATAACACTGTCACTGCACATGACAAGGGACACACCTGTCTGTCCCTCTGTTGCCATGGTGACCAACAGACTGTGAGGCAGCAGGTAAATCTAGCCAATCAAAGTTATCGATCAGCTCACGCAGGATTGTAATAAATTATATGAAAATGTTAAATTGTAGAAATACAATCACTTTAAATCAACAGACTGACACGTTGTGACGTCTCACATCAACATACAAACAAACAAACAAACAAACGAACAAACAAATAAAGTTGTCAAGTCCTTTGGTTCTCCCTCACCTGTACCCCTCACCTGTTCGTTCACCTGTCCTCTGATACTGAGCCACCTGTGGGGTGTGTTCACTCACCCTCTCGGCGTGTCCCGGAGCAGCGGAGCAGCACACCAGCAGAACCAGCAGTGACACGATCCTCCGTCTCGGGCCGCCCGGAGCCTCCATTCAGGCGGACACAGAGCTGCAGAGTCCCCCGCTGATCACACGGACTCGCAGACTGACCCCAGCGCGGCTCGGCTCGGCTCGGCTCGGGGATCCTCTCGCCTGTTCGGCTTAGTTCGGCTCAGTTCGGTTCGGCTCAGTCCAGAGGGGGGTCCGTGCATCTGGTTGTGTCGGGGTCACGGCAACCTGCTGCGGGATGGAGAGAGAGGGAGAGAGAGAAAGAGCGAGAGACCGGAGGAGTCAAACCTGCGTCATCCCGCGCGAGACTTCCGTTGTAACTCTTCAAAATAAAAGCTAACCACTTTACATGTCTTTAGCTGATAAACACGAGGTAATGGGTTTGTTACTTTAACTTTTCTTAATCAAGTCATTTTATGCTTCAACTTAACAATATAAAGACAATAAAGGACATGTTAGCTCACTGTATTTAAATCCTGCTGCCTGGTGAGGAGGGCCAATAATTCACCTCTGTTAAACTTTTGTAAACTCTTATTAAAATCTTTTTTCATTTAAGCATTTGACTCACAACAACATCTTTCTCAACATTTGATCATGATTTACGTATCTGTGACGAGGTTATCACATTTCTTCATACTTAAACACTTTCCAATACAGAAGCCCAAAGCAGACAAACATCCATACATTTTATTTTTCTACATTTTCCTGTGATATCACGTCAGATTTGGTTGTGTCCTCCAGATCTCATAAAGTTGATCTTTTAACCTCGGGATAACAACATTGGCATGAAAACCAATGTTCCTCAAACAAAAGAGATGCTAATTGACGTTTAAAGAAATCCACCTGTCGCAGCACCAACGTTTATTAACGGCACAGCTGTAGCGACACTAGGTCAGTATTTAAATACTCTGGTTCCATCTTTGATGACAAACTGACCTTCGAAGTGAACACTGACACCATCTTCAAAAAAGGCCAATCAAAAATGTAATAATATAATAAAAATATGAATTGAAAATTGACCTCATGACATCACACATTGACCTTTGTTACATTCCTTTGAGCTGTTTGACCTCACTTTGGGATCCCGAACCACTTCCTGTTTCTGGGCTGAAGTTGATGCACGCCATGCAGCTCCCGCTACCCGGCTCTTCCTCAAACTAAAGAGCATGTTGGCTCGAAGCGGAACTTGAACTCCTTTTTTTAATAGATTAGATCTAATAGAATAGATCTTTTTTTTTTAAATTAATAATAATAATGATGATGTGTGTTTGAAGATATACGTGGTCTCTTTAAGTTTATTTGGTTAATTTAAACTTTAATTTTGATCTTTTTATTTTTACTCTTGCTTGTCTTTTGTGCACTGTGTGCATCTCTGTGTTACACTGCGTTACGGAATATTACGGACTACACTTTTGTCAAATAGCTGATCTATTTATTTTTTTTAATCAATTTTTTACTATCTACTTTTTTGTACATTCTTAATTTTTATTTTTTATTTAAATTGTACTGTGTTCACTTTTTGTTTGCAATCTTTGCTCTTTGCTGCTGTAACACTGTAAATTTCCCCGTTGTGGGATAAATAAAGGATTATCTTATTTTATCTTTTGATTTTATATTTTGTTAATTTCTCTTTTGTTATTTTTATTTGTTTATTTTATTTTATTTTACTTTCTGTGAATGATGTTTCAATTAATCCATCTGAAGAAAATCTTTATCTCTATAGTAGAAAAACACTTTTAATCTTCATAAACTTTATCTGATCAAGCATTTTCTAAATATCATCGTCTCTTCTTTCAGCCTCAATAAGCCGCTTTTATTTTGTATTTCACGGCACATACACCGGAAGTGCTGCAGCAGGTGCTGCCGGTGATTGACAGTTTGAGAGTTGCGTGTGCAGCGGAGCGCTGCGGGTTCAGTTTAGCGACTAAAGTCTCCAGTTTTCTGTCTGTTTGTCTCTGACATGAAGAGCGCGTGAAGCTCAGGACTGACCGCGAGACCTTCAGGTAAGACAACCTGTGTGTGTGTGTGTGTGTGTGTGTGTGTGTGTGTGTGTGTGTGTGTGTTTATGTGTGTTAATGTGTGTGTGTTTATGTGTCACCTGTTTGCCTGCGGGGGAGCTGCGTGAACGCGCCTCCGCAGCTCCTCCATCTGATCAATCAGCTCTTAATTAACTCTTAATGAGATGTTAATGAGCTGCTGACGTCATCAGGTTAATGATCGTTAATGAGCGGATGATGGTGATGAAGATGAAGAAGAGGACAGACACGTTGAGTGTGGTCCTGCAGCTTCTCTCTCTGCAGACTTCAAACTCTCTGACTTCAGTTTAACATTTCAAAGCTTCAGTTCAGCGTCAGAGACAAAAACGTGTCCTGACGTCGTTTTTAAATTAACGTCTTTATTAGGACAGATGTGAACTGAGCTCCTTCTGTTCAGTGACATCAGTCCTGAAAGTGCTGCAGACATGACTTGAATCAGAAAGGTCGTCCTGCAGCTTGGTGAGCTTTAAAGCAGCTGATTGTAACTTTGATTCAGTATAAAACATGAGAGTGTGTGTAATCTGAGCTGTGAGATGCACAAAGCAGGAAATACTCCAGGGAAGTAAGACATGAAACTTTATTCAACCTGAGGCTAGTTGTTGGTCTTAAAACACAAACCCTACAGTCGGGTAAAGAGGTGAGACATATTAAATCATAGAGAAGTCATTGGGGGAAAGTATTGATCGTAGATGTGATGTTGTGTTTGGTCCTGCAGTGAGTCGGCGTGCAGAGCTCCTCCTCTGTTTGTTTTTTACCTGCTGAGGGAGGAAAGGTGTTCACACTGAGTCACATCACGTGCAAAACATCCAAGTTCACTTAGTGCGTCTTCATGATGTTGAAAAACAGATTCATTGTGTCAGTGCAACTAAAACTGGACTTTCTAAAAAAAGACGTAAATCAGAAACTGAAATCGTACTAAAACAAAAAACTCAAAGTCGGACTAACACACCAAGATAATGCGGTTGGAGATTTATTCTCAACCTCTGGTGTTGAAAAATGAAGAAGATAGCTGAAGTGTAAAATCCTGCAGTTCCTGGAGTGTCCACTAGAGGCTGGCTGCAGAAGCACAGGAAGTCACATACACACCCATTCTAAAAAGCCTGTTTTTACAGCAGAGATTAACATGTTTACAGCCTGGTTCAAAAAAACAAATAGGTGTGATTAGCTCATGTCTCGATGGAAACACACTGTACGGGGGGTGAATGTTTTGATGACTCATCAGTTTTGATTTGATGAAGGATAAGAGTTATTCACAATAAGGCGTGTAGCTGACCTGATTGACAGGTGGGCGCGGGGGGGGGGGGGGGGGGTGATTCAGGAGAGGCAGACTGACATGAGGGAGACTCGTCTCTCTGCAGACAGCAGAACTCTGATTTGGTGGAGAGACACGGGGTCACTACAAACCTGCAACTCTCCAAGCTGGCTCGCAAATATTAGTGTGTAGCAGGAACATCTGAAGAAAACAAAGATGGACTGTCCTCTGATTTCTGAGCAACAAAGATTAAAAAACATGTGACCGACTCTAACGAAGACAAGTGGAAACAGAACCTGATGATTTTTTGTCTTCTTGTCCCTGCAGGACCACCGCCAGCGCCAGAGCGTCCTCATTGGCTGACAACCAACTGGTGGCGGAGTCAGAGCAACTGGGCTGCAAAGTGGGCGGGACGTCCTCTGAGCAGAGATGCTGCTGACTTCCTGCTCCGCCCCCTGCAGCTACACCGTGCTCTGGTAAATAAAGTATTTCTGTAAACATGAATCAAAAGAGACTTTAATGTGGAATCAAAGCACATTAATCAAATACTCTTCAAAGAGTTTAAAGTTCAATCAGCTGCATGTCGATAACGTTTCAAAGTACTCATCTTCTGTAATAGAGCGCCACAGGAACGAGTCCTAAAACCAGGAAGTAAGTTAGCATTTGAGCGCCATGGGGTCTAACGTCTAAAAGTCAACGGGGATTTTGAACGTGTTTGTGGTTAGACTCCTGAAATAAGGTCTGTGGTTAACACAAGCTGAAGAGATGTTGGTGTTTTGTTAGACCACATAAACCATATGGTCTATAAACTATACATGTTCAGGGTTATTATTCCTGCAGCTCGTACCAAACTTAGAACATTCTATGATTAAACTGATGCGTTCACACAGACTCTGATCAACAGTGTAGAGAAGATTCATTCATTTGATAGTGATGACGAGCTGATGTGCAGCTCATAGATGTGCGCTGAATGTTGGAGCTGTTAAAATGAGACAGGGGGAGTTTGTGCGTCTTCTTCCTCCACTTCTGTTCATAACAACATGCCTTTACGCTCGCCTGTGTGAGCTCTCTCTCCCTCGCTCTAAAAAAAGTTTCTTTAAAGTCGTTAAACAAACTAAAACCCAGAGTGTCTATGATGGGTCAGACATCTTTGATTATGTTGGAAACACCTCGATGTGGACATTCTCCGCCCTGCAGGAAGTTGTATCACTCAGCAGGAAGTGACACACTACTGGAGAGAAAGACTGAGGGTGCGTTCAAATTGTCCCTCCTATCTCCTTTCACTATCCTCTTCACCTTAACCCCGGGGAAACATCATGAGGTCAAGGAAAGATGTTAGGAGAATTCATGAAGGACTTAGGGAAAGGCGATCTCGTTGCTCTGACAATCCGTCCACATTTCCACTAGGCCACGTCATTAAATGTGACGGGCCAGCGGAGGTTAATGACGTGAGTCTGCCGTGTTGAAACTACAATGTTCAGAAAATGGACTACAAAAAGATCATCTAAAAAACTTTCCCCTGTGCCTTCTTACCGGTGAAATAATCCTGATCACCACGAGGGGGATTGAAATAAAAGAAATATAGACTACCAGACTACAAGAAAAGTGAAACCATCAGCTTCCTGTCCACTCAGAAATCAACATCAACATAAATATGAAATGAATTATTACATTAATGTAAGATATAACCTACACATGATGTTTTAAACATATAAATGTACAGCAGCACAAAACATTCTTAAGTGAATGAAATATGTTGAATAAAACATCATCTGATAAAAATGTCTCTTATCTTTTATCTCTTTCATGATCTGTGTCACTTTACGATCATCGTTAATGTTCCTGAACGGTCGGATGCGCGACTCGCTTTAAATGTTGCGGCAGCACGGAATTGTGGGGCGTCACATCTCATCTCCTTTCCTAAAGGATGGTCCGGTGTATCCTAAAGGAGGTTATGAAGGAAGCATTGACCCACCTTTCCTTAACTTTTAGAGAATTCAAAAGGCTCTTATCATGGCCGTCACTGAAATGCTTCCGGGGTTAAAGGTGAAGTGGATAGTGAAAGGAGAGAGGAGGGACAATTCAAACGCACCCTGAATGTACACTTCCTCACCTGTGTGTTTCCTCCTCCAGGTGCCTCCTGATGATCCTCACAGCTCCTCCAGCTGCTCTCGGGGTGAGTCCATCTCTCTCTCTTATTTCAGACTGGACTTTTATTGTGAAGGTTCGTCTCTTTTAATCTGAAAAGCATATTCAGCCTGCAGACAGAAAATCCTCTGAATCAGCGGTGACAGAGCCGAGTGTTTCTGAATGAATCATGTGGCTCGTTGGGATGTTTGTTGTTCTGCTGTTTGTTGTTGTTGTGATGTTTGTTGTGATGTTTGTTGTTGTGATGTTTGTTGTTGTTGTTGTGATATTTGTTGTTGGGATGCTCATGATTTTTGTTGTTCTGCTGTTTGTTGTTGTTGTGATGTTTGTTGTGATGTTTGTTGTTGTGATGTTTGTTGTTGTTGTTGTGTGATATTTGTTGTTGGGATGCTCATGATTTTTGTTGTTCTGCTGTTTGTTGTTGTTGTGATGTTTGTTGTGATGTTTGTTGTTGTGTTGTTGTTGTTGTGATGCTCATGATTGTTGTTGTTCTGCTGTTTGTTGTTGTTGTTGTGATGTTTGTTGTGATGTTTGTTGTTGTGATGTTTGTTGTTGTTGTTTTGATGTTTGTTGTTGTGATGTTTGTTGTATTGTTTGTTGTTGTGATGTTTGTTGTTGTGATGTTTGCTGTGATGTTTGTTGTGATGTTTGTTGTATTGTTTGTTGTTGTGATGTTTGTTGTTGTGATGTTTGTTGTGATGTTTGTTGTGGTGGTGTTTGTTGTATTGTTTGTTGTTGTGATGTTTGTTGTGGTGATGTTTGTTGTTGTGATGTTTGTTGTTGTGCTGTTTGTTGTTGTGATGTTTGTTGTGATGTTTGTTGTGATGTTTGTTGTTGTGATGTTTGTTGTGATGTTTGTTTTGATGTTTGTTGTTGTGATGTTTGTTGTTGTGATGTTTGTTGTGATGTTTGTTGTTGTGATGTTTGTTGTGTTTGTCACTGTGAGTAGTTCCAGTGATGCAGTGTGTGGCCATATTGGAAGAAGGAAAGTCCCGAGAATTTCATTCTCTGACGCGACAGACCGGTCTCATTTGACAAAAACGATGGAACTTCTAACCCTAACCCAAACCCCCCCAACGTTTGGTTTTACTGTTTTGCAAATCATCACAATCTTTTTTATTTTTTATATTTTACACAACGTCCCAACTTTCTTTGGGGTTCAGAAAACATTTTCACTGTTGGAAGCATCTCTGCTTTTTTTGTTGTCTGAGTTGTGATCTCACTCAGATTTTATCGTGTGCAGGAAAACAGCTGAACCATATGAGACCAAATAGAGTCTCTGAAGCCATCAGCACATCTGCACATGTTCAGTGTTGTTTCTCAACCTCCAGCTTCAATGACAGCTTCTCCAGTTGTTGGTTGGACTATAATTGATGACAAGAGAACCTCTGAAGTTTTATACTTCCATCAAATCTCCGCCGTTGTGAGCTCTACATTCTTGTGCGTTGGTGTGTCTTTTGGTGTGATTTCTGCGTTATATCACCAATTTCTGGTTCCGCCACATTCTCTTGCTTGTTTGTTTACAGGAAACCATGGCAACATGGCAACAAAGCATAATAAGATGGAGCAAATAAATATTGAGCAGCAGTTTATCAAACTGCAATTATTGTCGAGAAGAAAAGAGCGGAGACATCGGAGGAGACATATGAACCCGTGCTGAATCAGTTGAGGCAGAGGACGGGGAATGTTTGGTGCTCGTTCGGCCGTTGAGAGATACAGGCGAGGAAATGATCTGGCAGTAATGTGAAAGACGGCCACTAAAAGTTGACTTTGCAGCTTGCAGCTTTTGATAAAGTAATCTTATTGATGACTGCATGCTTCCACACTGAAGTTCTTTAAACCATGACTGTGTTCGTCCTCTTCTGTGTATATCTCTAAAACTTTGTGTATGTCTTCAAACTCTGACCAATATCCCTCACTTGTCTGTGATTTCAAATATCACTCCTTCTCTATCCAGCAGAAATATTCCTCAGGAATGAAATTAGGTTTTTCCACTTGTGGGTTTTTAAGCTTTTTCAGGACTCTGAGCAGGAGATTAATTTCCCATAAATCTGGATGTTGTGACTCGACTTAAAAGTTATTAAAAGAATGTGACATTGGGTCAGCTACTTTCAGGTTTTTACTTTTGGTCAGACTAAGAACTCAAAGTGTTGGATTCATGTTAGGATCAGGGTTTCCCTGGGGGAAGTAATTTGGATGATGCTAAATATCTGAGGTCGGGGCCTGGCGCGTATTGTTACCCCCTTTTTGTGGCACCCTTCCAAGAGGCAACCACCGGTGGTGAAAAATGAAGCCAATTAAATGTGGAAATGCAAAAAACTGCAGTTCTTCGAGTGTCCACTTGAGGTTGGCTCCAAGAGACCCAGAAGACACATACACACCCCATATTAAAATGTCCGTTTTGACAGCAGAAATTAACATGTCTACAACCTGTTTTGTTTTGATTCTTTAGTGTCTTTATGGGCACAAACTGTACAGGCGGTGAATTTCTGTATATCTCACCCGTTTTTATTTTATGAAGGATACAAGTCATGCACAATTAGGGGTGTGAAAGACTCAACTACAAGCTGCTGTGTTGTATCAGTTTGTAAGAAAAGGCCCGCCTCAGCTCCACCTCATTGCCTGTAGTTAGGGTCTGAGCTGTATTGACCATTTACATATCAGCAGGCTTTGGTGTGTGACTCCCATTGACGGTACTCCAATGATGATTTATTCATCTTTATAAACAGACATCTGCAAAACTAACAATCTGTTATAGTTCAAACATTTGAACTAGAGCCACAAATCTGCTGCGTGTGGCGAAAGCCAATCAGTGTTTAGATTCCTCGACTACCTGAAATGCATCAGAAGTGATCAAACAGACCTCCATTCAGTAAACGTTCTCAAACTTGTTTTCTTATCCTCTTGAGGACAGACTTGAGAGTTTGACTTTTTACAAATCTACATCATAATGTTGTTATTTTAGTCCCCTAAATTTTAAGTAAATTGTTTGAATAAGTTTCTTTTTCGGGCCCATCAGTGTCAGAGTGAAGCTGCAGTATAAGTTATACTCTACTGTTGAACGGCACTATTCTGGGATGTTTTGGACAAAGAATTGATGGTGTTTCCATTACAGACAAAAACGCAGCACAGAAAAGGAAGTCTTGCCTGGAAATTGTTTAATGCTAACCTGAGCCCAGAGCCATATATCGTCCATCAGACAATGATAGACGATGATTGGTGAAGGGTTACGGGATTGCAATGTTCCCTATTTGTCAGAGGGTCTGTGACTTGTCAGGTTCAGGTGTTTGCTGGACTCAGTTGGGATGTACCTGGGGCTGCAGATCACCTGTGTTTTGCTAATTTGGTGTCCCTCAGGGCTCCGACCTAAGTCCCCCTTTATTTTATGATTTATCTGGAAGTCAAATATGAGACTGTGATGGAGGGACGATGGAGGACAGATGGAGGGATGATGAACAGATGATGTGGAAGTGACCTTGCGGAGGTGTGGAAGCCTTTCTCCCCATCCGGTTGAGGTTGTCAGGTTCATATGGTCTATGAACGGCAGCGGTATCTGCCAATCAGCTGCTTTGCTTTCTGTTTGGCCAATCAGTAGTTGAGCGATGATGGACTCTGGCTGGAGGATTAAAAGAAGTTATGGGAGCTGGAGTGAGGATGTAAGTGTAAGAGTGATGGAGGTTGCAGGAGGATGGTGTGAGTGCAAACGGGTACAGCAGATAGAGCGCTGATGGCGGATAAATGGCCGACTGATGGAGGGAGGATGGTGAGATTACAGACTTTCAGAACAAAGTCGTGACAGCAGATAGAGCGATAGCCACATTCCTGCCGCTGATAGCCACGCCTGACTGGTAACCTGGTTTACACAACGCTGCAGGAATGTGGCTGCTACACAAACACTGCTGCATGCTGGGAAACTCTCCGTCTGGGGCCCACAGAGAAATAAAAACAATCTCAGTACATCAACGGGGACACTCGGGGTGGGACGCATGAAGCGGGACTGTCAGTGCTGGCACCTCTGTAAGAGTGGTACCCACTGTTTAATCTGACGTTCCCTAACAGCATCTTCAGCTCAAACACCTCTTCATCCACAACAAGCATCATGTTCCAGATGAACTTATGTGAACTAATGTATTTTACTAACAATATCTACTTGATTGAAGCAGATAGGTCTTTGTCACTTTTGACAAAGTGATCCAAGAACTCATCCCATTTTCCAGGGGTTATTCTGGTGTTTTGACCCTGGGTCATATTTTAAAGGATTCCGGGCTTTGGATCACTGGTTTTTGAATTTCAACGGTAGATTGTTTGTGCAGGTTGCACACTGCAATCTTTGGGGACAAACAGGCCTGTTCAAAGTGGTCCACTAAAAGTTCAGATTGTAGAAGTGCCTGACAACATTACAGAAAGAATCCCTACAAAGAAGATCAAAAGAAGACCGTTTAATGGAGAGTAATGTGACTTTCTGTACTTTAAACAGTCGTTACATCACTCTCTTGAAAGTCACCAAACTCCATTAAAAAACAACAGTAATTCTACCTCACAGAACACAGGAGTTGCAGGTTAAACGCAGCCTAGATCAGCTGTTTTTAATATTATGGTTTGACTTGTTTTTTGTAATGGTAACCATACCCCTCTTGACCAATTATTGTCACATTTTTAGGAATAGGTTATTTTTTATTTTGGCTGGAAACAGCTGTAACATCACTCAAAGACACAAGACTCCATTAATAAAAACATTATTAAACTAGCAGAAAACGGGAGTTGCTGGTCTACCGCTGCCTCAAACTTTGAGTTTTTCTCTATACCTTGGACACCGACAACAATTTATTTTGGGAGTTAAAATGCCTGTTTTTAGGAATGTACTGTGGTGTGTTTGTAGAGAGTGCTGTAACAGCTGTTTCTAGTTTCAGAAAATCATCATCCTCTGTAACAAAAAGGTCTCTCTCTGATCCTTTCTGTAAAGTTGTCACACACTTAGAATAACAACCTGAGCCTGTCAGGGACAAGAACAACAACTTTGAATGGACGCACTTTGATCAGGCAATGTTGCACCAAAGACTTATGTAACAGAAGTTACAGCTTGGTTAAAGAAATCTACAGTAGAAATTTCAAAATCATGTTTTAAGTACTATTGCTATTTAGATCCCAAAGTATTTTAAAAGAGCGATGAGGTGAAAAACGGTTAATTATGACCTTTTTAAAAAAATCATAAACTAACACTTTCACACATGCACAAAACTCCTAAAACCTAGGGGCATGCCCCATGTACAGAGGCTGCAGTCCTGATCTCAGCGGCCGTGGGTTGGAATCCGACCTCGGCCCTTTGATGCATGTCATGCACGCTCTCTCCTCCCAACATTTCCTGTCTCTCTTCAGCCGTGCTATATAATAAAGGCAAAAATATAGAGATATGTAAATATTTTTTTAAAAATCAACCTCTGAAAATGAGGTTAGCGGTGTAACGGTTTGTCAGGAGGTTTAAAACCCGCCACAGCTCTCAGCCTGTCGTTAGGTTGACTGACTGAAAGCATTTCCAGCTTGGAGACCGCCATCGATGGGACTCCAATGGCTCCTCCAGAACCAGATGGGTGACGTCACTGGTGACGTTGTCCACTATTATTTACAGTCTACGGTCAGCACCTCCATATAGCTGGGATTGAAGGATCCTTCTTTTATAAGAAGGTGTTTAACTGTGAGAGTGGCAGAAGAATGAGCCTCTTTCCAACGAATGATGAATACTCGACCATTTAGGGTCACCACTAGTTATATTATACATGAACATATAAGAACACGAGCTGTGCGCACACATGAAAACATGTCTGGCCTCAGCTGCAGCGTTTTGTGTTGAAGTGAGTTTAAAGCTCTCATGGTTTGATTCCTATCTGATGAACAGAAGCTGCTGCACATCTGTGCTCATTCAGACTATTCAAAGAGTGTGTAGGTCAGAAGAAATGGAGCACAATTGTCACTGACGTTATCTGATAAACACACCTACACATACACACACACTGGCAGTCAACTGTCTGAGAATCTCAAAGATGCTTGTCTGTCTGTTCAGACTGTCTTTACATTCCTCACTGTCTGAACACTGAAAAAACACCATAAAAAAACAAAACAGACTCTGCAGGGGAAAATTCACCAGGAAACAAGTGTTAGGAAACAGTAAGGTTCTTCTTCATCCTTATCTGTCTGTTTGTTAATTACTTTGGACTGGTTTTCATGGGGAGAATAGAGAATGGGTTTAAGCTGTGTTTACTGGATTGTCCGATAGTCTTGAACGCACCATTCCTGAGGTGCGCTCAGAGCGGTGCTCTGTCGCTTTAAATGACGTAATACGACAGGTGAAGTGGCAGCTGACGGAGGACCTGTATGGACGCCAACTTGGAAGCTGTCGGACCTAACAGATGACCCACTCCCATGAACTTGTTTTAGAAACCAGCCGTATCTTATATGATCCAACTACAACAAACAAAACTGAACTCAAACACAAAGTTTGGGCTCGTCCGGTGCGATCAGGCCGCCGGTGCCCCGGCAGACCCGCGTATAGGTGAGCTGACCTAACCTTATGTTTTCCCTGTGTGAGAATCAGTCCTTTCCGTACCTGTCATCTTTTGACTTCTCTGTCACACTTCAGGTTAGGGCTAGTTTTGTTGTATGTATATGTGGAGCCGGTGCTAGCTCGTAACACAAGGAACTCACCCTGCTGCAGTCTGAACATCCATCCATTCATACACTCGGGTCAGGTTCATGATGACAGCAGGCTTAGCAGGGTAGCTCTTTTACCCCAGCTTCATTCAGCTACCATCTCTCTAATCTCCTTCAGATTGTGTTCATGAAGATCCCATACTTTATCGGCTCCTGAAGTCCTGATGAGGCGTCCAAAATTGTTAATCCAAACGCTATGAAAAAAAAGAACAAGCATTTAAAAGTTGTGTTCTTGTCTCCTCTCGTAGACTAGCTTGAAAAGGCTTGTTTTGTCCTCTTACAAATCTCTATCATGACTAATCTTTATAAACTGCTGATTGCAAAACAATCTCAACTAAACTGGTTTATTTTGGGATTAAACCGTTGAAGTCTGCAAGATATCAGCTCAGCTGTGACGGTTAGTGGTGGAACTGTCACGTAGTGGAGATCCAAAGTGGAAACAGAACGCTGGTAGTTGGTCTCCATCAGAATCATCCTGGCACATCAAACTGGGACCTGGTACTGATCCTAAACTTGGACCTGGTACTGATCCTAGCCAATAGGTGATCAAACTGGGACCTGGTACTGATCCTAGCCAACAGGTCATCAAACTGGGACCTGGTACTGATCCTAGCCAACAGGTCATCAAACTGGGACCTGGTACTGATCCTAGCCAATAGGTGATCAAACTGGGACCTGGTACTGATCCTAGCCAACAGGTCATCAAACTGGGACCTGGTACTGATCCTAGCCAACAGGTCATCAAACTGGGACCTGGTACTGATCCTAGCCAATAGGTCATCAAACTGGGACCTGGTACTGATCCTAGCCAACAGGTCATCAAACTGGGACCTGGTACTGATCCTAGCCAATAGGTGATCAAACTGGGACCTGGTACTGATGCTAAACTGGGACCTGGTACTGATCCTAGCCAATAGGTGATCAAACTGGGACCTGGTACTGATGCTAAACTGGGACCTGGTACTGATCCTAGCCAATAGGTGATCAAACTGGGACCTGGTACTGATCCTAGCCAACAGGTCATCAAACTGGGACCTGGTACTGATCCTAGCCAATAGGTGATCAAACTGGGACCTGGTACTGATCCTAGCTAACAGGTCATCAAACTGGGACCTGGTCCGTCTGAAGTCGCTGGAAGCAGCAGGAAAGGTGATCCAGTTCTTGAGTCCACAGTTCATGGAGAAGGAGGGAGATTAACCCAGCTCTGGTGATGTTGTGTTTAACCAACACAAATTAAACCCAAACAATCCAACAGCGAAAGTGTACCAAACGCCAAATGAAAATCACTTTGTTTTCTGTCCGTCTAAACTTCTGTACTCTTAATCTATTTTAATAAGCCAAGAGTCAATACGGATGAGCGTTGTTGCACCGTTTGTTCCCTTCATGCTAAAGAAATACATATGGAATGATCATTTTCATAAATCCAGGATGCACTGGCTCATGTAAACACTTACAGGTTCTGTCAAATAAAACGACGGCGGTCCATGAATGGCTGAACACACTGCAGGGCGTGGGTGCACTTGTATAATATCATTTTGCAGATGTAGGCAGTAGCAGCTCTGTAAAATGCAGAATTCAATCTCACAATAGCAGCTGGCACAGACGAAACACACTTTTAGTGAGTTATTCATGTCGAGATATCTGATCAAGGTGAGGGTGATGTTGGTTTTCTTCCAGAAAAGGTTCCACAGGACTGGGGCGATACAAATCAGGAAAGAGATGACTGATAAGACAACCCAATCAGCAAGCACCAATCTGTGTCTGCATCATAAAAATCAACTCATTATATTCATAAACTGAGCAAGATGCTGTTTTAGAGAGAATACACAGTGGTGTTGACATGGCCTTAGTGATTAATAGTGACGGACCCAGAATCCCATAGTTACCCCCATAAGGTATAAGTCCACAGGCCATGTATACCTGATGGTGAACTCCAATATCCCCCAATGAGATTCAGAGCCTCTCACTGTTGACTAAAGTTGGTCTTCCTTGGCCCTTCTTGCAGGAGCAAAAGCACGGGTACAATTTGTACATGACATATAATGGATGGCTGCATTGCATGATGTAGAAATCCAGGAGTGTTGGGGAGCTTTATCTGACAAAAACAACTCAGAATAAGCCACAAAGTCAGTAAAGTTTCAGTTATGTTCTCTATGGTGTTCTCTCTAGTGCTGATTCCTATCCCACATTTCCTGTAAACTGAGAAATGCTTCATGATGACATAAAGCCATGCATGTGTTGTATTACAAAAAGATAAGGTTAGCGTGTGAGGCTAGGCCAGCGGGGGACTGGAGAGGGGGCGGGGCAACTGACTGTTATTCCTTGTGGTTTGAGTGAAACTTGAGGAAGCAGTCAGCTCGGTGTCTTAGAAATAAGCAACTGCTTATGCAGGGAACTACCTCTGTTGACTGCCTCACCTGGGACCGCTTAAATGTAGGCAACCGCCACCACCCCTAACCCTAAGTCTATGGAACTAAGGAACTATGACACTACCTCTGGGCAATGGCTGTGGATAGTGGCTTGTGGTTTTATGATGAACCTAACCTCAACCTGCATCCGGTCCCCTAAACGTATCCAGACCCCTTACCCTGTTGGAAGAGCTAGCCACTAAGTTACCAGCACACGTATTGCCAGTATTGAATAACCACAGATCAACTCCTTGATCTTTTATCCCAAACCCCCAACCCTAACCCCCTCCCTCAACTGGTAAATTCATTAAACTCTACTTCTAGCCTTGGTGTCATGATGAGGTCTCACTGATGTCAAGTTGATATCATAAAGATGTGGTGTCATATGTCAAATGAAAGACCTCCTCTAATGGATCAATATAGATGTGACCTAAACTGTTTTTGCTGTGTCATCCTGATGAATGCCATGTGGATGGTATGATGTCATAACGAGTTCATGGTTTGACATTTATTTGCTCTTTTGGTTTCCAGGGCGACCAGATGGAACCTTGCGCTGGTCTGGACTGCTCAACCTGTCAGTGTTTCCCAGCCAAAGGAGCGAGGGTGAGACTCCGCCGACTCGAAATACAGCAGCCAATCGGAGCCTGTCCTGCACCATGACATCATCACAGATGCAGACAGTTTATTCTGTTAGCAGACCATTGACACATTCATTGCCCCAAACCGCACACAAAATACACAGCGCAGACCCACACACTAAAACACACACAAACTGTGTGATAACGAGCTGGAGTGTTTTTCAGGAATGTGTTGCCGTTCATTTAGCAGCTGTTCACCTTACGAACAAAAACACACACACAAACACACGCACATACAAACACAGCAGCGTGATGTCACAGCGTCACTTCTCTCCCTCCTTCAACTCTGAGCTTCTGTTTCCAGAAACATCTTAAGGATAACGTAAACAGACAAAGACAAAATGATCCAGTGATTGAAAGTACAGAAGGTGATGTCTGTTGTGGTATCACTTCTCACTAATCACATCGTGTTAACATGTTTCTATACACAGTCACAGTGTAGGCCAGATGTTTCTCTTCACAGTCAAGTGTCCTCCAGATGTTTTCTTTTTACAGATGTGTTAGTGGACCATTCAAATAGGTCCAGATGTTTTTAATCCTCAGTCACATTGTGGTCTAGATGTTCCTGTCTACTGTCATAAGGTCCTGATGTTTTAGCCCACAATGTTGTCCAGATGTATCTGTCCAAAGTCACTTCATGGTCCAGATGTTTGTCCTAACACTAGGATTTTGTTCAGATGTCGTTACTGACAATGTCGTCCTCGTGTGTGTTAGTAAACTATCCTAGTAGATCCAGATGTTTTTGTCCAAAGTGAATTTGTGGTCCAGGTATTCCTGTCTACAACCTCAATGGTCCAGATGTTTTTGTACACAGTCTTAGTTGATCCAGAAGTTGCAGTGTAGGACAGTTGTGCCAACTACTGTGCTAATTTGGTCCAGATGTTTTTGTCCAGAGTCAAGTGTTGTCCAGATGATTATTTTACAATGTGGTTCATAGGTGTCAGTCCAAAGTTCGAGTGTAGGCCAGATGTGTCAGTCAACCATACTAATTAGGTCCACATGATCTGCTGTAGTTAAACGGGTCATGATTTTTGAGTCCTCAGTCTCAGTGTTGTCCAGATGTGTTAGTTGGCTATCCTAACAGATCCAGATGTTTTTGTCCACAGTAACTTCATGGTCCGGGTATAACTGTCTACAGCCAGAATGGTCCAGATGTTTTTGTACACAGTCTCAGACGGTCCAGACGAAGTCACAGTGTAGGCCAAATGTGCATTTTTGGTCCCGATGTGTCTGTCCAGAGTCAAGTTTTGTCCAGATGTTTTCTACACAGATGTGGTCCAGTGTAGGCCAGATATGACAGTGGACTATCCGAATTAGGGCAACATGATCTATCCGTAGTTAAAGGGGTCATGAATTTTGAGTCCTCAGTCTCAGTGTGGTCCAAAGTGCTTTAACCCAGATGCTTTAGCCCAAAGTGTCCAGATGTTATTATTCAAGTTTAGTTGTCTTAGTGTGGTCCAGATGTGTAAGTCGACCATTCTAATTAGGTCCAGATGTTTTTGCACAGTCACACATATTCCGGTCTACTTTCTGATGTTGTTCAGAAAGTCCCAGTGTAGGCCAGATGTGCTGCTGACTGTCCGAATTCTATTCCAGATGTTTCTGTCCACAGTGTTTCCCAGATGTTGTTGTCTACCTTAAGGCAAGGTGTAATAGTGGACCATCCTAATATTGTCCAGTATTTCTCTCCACAGTACCCTACAATTTTGTGCAGATGTTTCTATCCCAGGTCCAGATCATTCTGACTGTCATGTTGAGGTCGAGAATTTTTAGTCCATGACCTCATTGTGGTCCAGATGTTAGGTTCATATGTTTTAGTCTACACTGTTGTCCAGATGTTTCTGTCCAAAGTCCAGGTGTATGCCAGCCAGATGTTTTAGTCGTTAGTCTTAATTGTGCCCTTATTGTTCTGTTCATAATCCACTATACAGTCCAGATGTTCCTGTCTACAGTCTGTGCGGTCTACATTTGTGTAGTGGTTAGACCCATTTCATTCAGGAGCCAATCAAACAGCTCATAAACATCACATGACTCTCTGCTATCGATTCAATCAGCTGATCAAGTAAACAACATCAACATCATCTACCTATGCAGACTGTTTTGCCATGTGTGTTTCTGTGTGTATCTCGGTTAGTGTGTGTGTGTGTGTGTGTGTGTGTGTGTGTGTGTGTGTGTGTGTGTGTGTGTGTGTGTGTGTGTGCGTGTGCGTGTGTGTGTGTGTGTGTGCGTGTTTGTACAGCTGGGGGCAGCAGACAGGCAGAGGGGATTGAGGGAAGGCGTCTGTCTCAGTGATTTCACAGTTCACAGGTTTCAGAGAAAGAAGGACAGAGAGAGGACTAACAGAGATCACAGCTGTCACATCTCATCACACACACACTCAATACACATCACACACAGCTACACACACTGACACTAACGTATGCTCACACACTCACACTCACACTTCACATCACTGATTCACACACTGAGAGCAGCAGAAAGTCAGTGAAAGAGTGATAACACAAAACAAGCCGCCCAATTATATTCTGTGATATATGATCACACATTTAAAGAATAATCAGACAAAACATTTTAAAGTAAGGTCACAATATTCACCATTAATGCGTTTCTTATTAGCATGCTAATTAGTAGCGTACTAGCTGCTTATTATTCATTATTAGGCGTTCAGCACAAAACTTCTTGTCTGAGTAATGTCTTTGTAACTCAGAATATGTTCCCCACTATACAGTCAGATCTAACCCACTACAATGAACACATGGATCTCTACTGAGTGCACATGTTCTTTTCAATAGTAAAAAATAACGATACAGGTTATTCATTGATCGGCGTGTAGCTGACCTGATTGATAGGTGGGCGCGGTGTAACGGTTTGTCAAAAAGTTTAAAACCCGCCTCAGCTCCAGCTCTTAACCTGTCGATAGGTTGGCTGAAAGCTAGGCCTCCCCCTCCCAGTACAGATATCGATCAACACATGAGCTAATCACACCTATTTGGTTTTTTGAACCAGGCTGTAAACATGTTAATCTCTGCTGTAAAAACAGACTTTTTAGAATGGGTGTGTATGTGACTTCCTGTGCTTCTGCAGCCAGCCTCTAGTGGACACTCCAGGAACTGCAGGATTTTGCACTTCAGCACTTGAAGTTACCACTTGATTGTGGCTTTAATAACAAGAGTTACCAAAGTGTTTTTTTATGGAGATTTACAAGTCACGGCCTTCATAAAAGCTATGAACGAACATGTATACACTTATTAATATATGCTTATAATACCTATAATATG
This sequence comes from Labrus mixtus, assembly GCF_963584025.1. Classification (NCBI taxonomy): domain Eukaryota; kingdom Metazoa; phylum Chordata; class Actinopteri; order Labriformes; family Labridae; genus Labrus; species Labrus mixtus. The sequence continues at coordinate 29,845,363 of NC_083620.1, read as the reverse complement.
TGTTGGGAGAAATGTTAATTTAATGATAATGTGCAGTTGTGGTAAATTTAAGTAAAACTTTCTTCTTGTGATTAACATTTTTGCAATACACATCGACATATTTCTTGTGAAACATTTCAACCTGTCAATTTAGGTGTACGGCAACATGTAGACGCTTAAAATGAGTTTTAGGTTAAAGACTCTGGAAACGTCACTTTATGTTAAGAAAATCTATTTAGAATATCAAAATTCAATGAAAATGAATATCTGACTGAAAATAAACACTCAGAAGTCTAAGAAAGCTATATTTTGTGAACTAAATGTATCATCTAAAGCATCTAAATACAATAAAAGTAGTATTAATTAAAAGTTGATATTTGTATGGGTGGTAAAATAATAGATAATATCAGCTGTACGTTTTTTAGAATTCCTATTTTATTTTATTTTTATTGCCCAAATCACAAAGTTTGTAATACTTTAACTATTTCCGTTTTTATGAAGTTTTCTTTTAAATGTCCTTTTTGTTGTGATTGAAAGGATGTTTGTGAAGATGTTGTTGTGTCACACTGCCCTCCTGTGGTCACATGCCTACATTACAAATCAGAACCTCTTCTACAGTACCTCTGTGTCAACTATCTGAGCTAGACTGACAGTCTGTTTGTTGGCGCCCCCTACAGGCGTCAGACTTTATAGCAGCAGCAGTAAGAACAACTTTGTCTCCAGATAAAGGGAGGAGGCAGTTTGAAGTTCTAATCTTTTTATGGTTGTGGTTTTTTAAAACATTGATACAATTTGAGACGTTAACACCAAAACCAACCAACAGATTTGTTCCTCTGAGGTTTTCAGAGCTCCAGTGGATCCGTCTAATCCCTGGAGTTGGATGTTTTATTGGTTCATCTTTATCGGGGCTCTATCATATCTATTCCACTCTACCTTATCACATGCAGAATCAGGTTCTGTCAGGTTCTACCAGAATCAGTCTCTAAAAGGTTCTATCAGGTTTCATTGAATGTTTGGAAAATCTTAAAAAAGCTGCATTTATATTCCAACATGTTCTAACAGGTTCTAGCCAGTTCCTCTTCCTCCGGGTTCTAGGAGGTTCTTCCAATGTTTGTTCTGTTTAGTTTTTTTTTAATCAATTACGAGATTAACCAGTTTCTGCTTTTTATCAACAGCTACATCTTTTCTACAGTGTTCTGTTATTTATATGTTGTGCAGGGTTCTCCAGGTCCTCTGGGGCGGCAGGGCCCTCAGGGGCCTCCAGGCTTTCCGGGCCCTCAAGGGCCACCAGGAGAGAAAGGCCACAGGGGGAACGAGGGGCCGAGTGGACCTGCAGGACCAAAGGGAGACTTGGTAAATAAACATGATTCTGTTCTAAACAAGACCGTTCTACTCTACACATTATGGTTCTGTTTTAAAATACTGGTTCTGTTTCAAAGATCATGGTTCCAGTTTTAAAATCACAGTTATATTTAAAACTTTTCAACTGATGGTGCTTCTTGGATAATTTCTGTTTGTTGTTTGTTTTTTCAGGGGAGTGTCGGTGTTCCTGGATTTCCTGGTTCAGAAGGACTCCCGGTAAGAAGCCCCCCCCCCCCCCCCCCCCCTAGAACTCTCAGCTGTTCTGATTGTGTTGGAAGTATGGATGTCAGAGGTCAGATTGAACATGTGTTTGTTTTTTAGGGTCACCCTGGTCCCGCTGGAGGTCCTGGTTTTCCAGGTCTGGATGGATGTAACGGAACCAGAGGAGAAAGAGGAGAACCTGGACTTCCTGGAGTGTATGGACCTGAGGGAGTACCGGTCAGTTACTCTGATGGATTTACGTAATGAATCGTATTATGTGTTAAGCTCCACAAAATGTTCAACTTCAGACAAATTCTATAAGTGTGCTATACAAATAATGACAAGTGATGTGTAAAGAGCAGTGTTGTAGTACTCGAGATCGGCCTTGGTCCCAAGACCAGTTTCAGTCTAGTTTAGGTCTCAGACTGGCCGGACTCTGTATCTTAAATCATGACTGGTCAAGACCACCACTGATAGGCTATTTTTCCATGTCATTATCGTTATTAGAAGGAAAACGCCCCTTTTTAAAATCGATGAATAACTTCAACTTCAACTTCAAATCATTTGTGGTTAGATTGTTTCCCCGGTTACGCCCATAACCTTTGCCGGTGTTGTGGTCTAAGTGAGGGACACAAACCCTGCACAGAAGCAGGGGTGGATAGAGACGACAGGAGGAGAGGCACCTGCAAACATTTTGAAACAAAGATAATTATTTTTTCAATCTTGTAATTACTTTTGATTGATATTTATGGTCTTGATCCCTTAATGTCTTGTTCATTTATCAGTCTTTTCCTGCCTTGGTCTTGGTCCTGACTCAGTCTCGATCCCTAAATGTCTTGGTCTTGACTCGACCTTGCCCTGCCTTGGTCTTGGTCTTGGTCTTGGTCTTGGTCTTGATCTGTCAATGTCTTGGTCTTGACTCGACCTTGCCCTGCCTTGGTCTTGGTCTTGGTCTTGGTCTTGGTCTTGATCTGTCAATGTCTTGGTCTTGTCTCGATCTTGCCCTGCCTTGGTCTTGGTCCTTGACTCGGTCTCGATCCCTAAATGTCCTGGTATTATTTTGGTCTTGACTCGAACTCAAACAGTAAATGTTTGATGGCTCGGGTTGGAGCACTCCAGTCTTGGGCCTGCCTTTGTCTGGGGTAGTGTGGTCTTGACTACAACACTAGTAATGAGTTTAAGCAGCATAGAGAAAATATTCTATTTTTAAATGTCACTATTAGGTAGTTAATGAAATTTTTGAAATAATTTTTAAAACTCCAAAATGTGTTGCCTTGACAACAAGAAACCCTCCATAAACAAAGAAGCATTTTGCCTGTTGCTTTTGTACATGTTATAATACACACTGTGTTGCAGTATATGTAAGGGGTTAATGTGTTAATCACCATAGCAACGCTGCTTTATCCTGCAGGGTTTTTCAGGATTGAAGGGATTTCCTGGAGATCCAGCGGTCTACTTCATAGACTACCCTGGAATACCTGTGAGTACACCTGTTTCATGAGGAAGGCCAACAGATCTGTCATGCCTTAGGATATTTTCTGATTCTGATTAAACAATTAAAAAAGAAAAGTCACAGATCAAATGCAAAATAATTGTGTTTCTGTTCCTAGTTGTTTTAATTTTTTAAATCCTATTCATAAAGTGATGCCAATAGAAGTGTCGGTGTGTAACATGAGAAGAAGTAATGTTTGTGTTCGACAGGGAGACGTGGGGACTGCGGGGCCACCTGGTCTGCAGGTGAGAACACCAACATTCAAATTTACATCACCAGCTGCAGAAAGGTCGAGAATCGATCAAGAACTGACTGATACTACAATGGACTTTCTCTTTTGTTTTTTTCTAATGCTTTCTACTCGAGAAGATTTCAGAGCGATTTAATGAACTTCAAAAGTACTTTGTTGACACCTGGAGTCATTTTGTGTACCAAGATTAAACTTTTTTGTTGTATTTGTAAGGCGACCTTGAGTGTCCTGCAAGGCACCCTTAGATAAAATGTACAAGTAAATAAATTGAATTTCAAGGAAATTTGATTCATGAAATTTACATGGAGTATAAAAAAAATGCACAAAGAGTAATTAGTTTGTTTAATGTTCATTATTTCTGTCCGTGGTTCTGTCTGCAGGGTGAACTGGGTCTCCCTGGTCCATCAGGGGCTGAGGGTCCTCCAGGACTGGACGGGACAAATGTGAGTCAAAGTTGATAAATATTTATTTTTATCTTATTTTTAATGGAATATCTACTTTCTATTGTGTTTTATTTTGAAGTAACATATTCACTAATTAATGTTTTATTCTTTGTATGAATTTCAGTATACATCACTCTCTAATTGTTCTCATTCTCATAATGCATGTATATCTACAGGGTCTCCCAGGTCTGCCTGGCTTCAGAGGTCCACCTGTAAGTGTCACATGAAGTTTATTGAATGTTAAAGTCAGAGATTAAACTCCATGTTGATTCTGTTCTACTACAGGACAGCCAGTGAACTGGTTACTAATTAAAATTACGTTTGTGTTTCAGGGAGAAAAGGGTCGATCTTTGCCGGGACAGAAAGGAGAAGAGGTACACCTGTTCAGATTGAAAATGTTTCCTTCTGACCACGCCTTCTCAATGACATCACTGCAGGTGTTTTCCCTCTGTTACCTGAAGAAACAAGGCTGCAGTGACATCACTGAGGGGACAAGGTCATACTCACAACTGTCAGGAGGCTTTAAGGTGTACTGAGAGGATTTATCGAAATGTAACCATCACTACTCAGCCTGCAGTCCTGCTGCTCTGTACTGCACAGTAGATACAAGAGTAATCAGGGGACCCATCGAGAGGGAGAACCCTAAAGGAGGTAGAACACATCAGGAAGGAGAACCCCAAAGGAGGTAGAACCCTAAAGGAGGGAGAACCCAATATGAGTCAAACCCATCAGAAGGTAGAACCAATGTGGAGGTAGAACCCTAAAGGAAGTAGGGCCCATCAGGAGGTAGAACACATCAGGAGGGAAAACCCTTTAGGATGGAGAACCCAATAAGAGGGAGAACCAATCAGGACGGAGAACCTAATGGGAGGTAGAACTCATCAGGAGGGATAACCCAAGAGGAGGTAGAACCTGTCAGGGGATAGAACCCATCAGGAGGGAGAACCCAAGAGGCAGTATCTGCAGGTCCTAGTTGTACTGTACAGTGTTGTGTTAGTTACTGCAGCTCAGTCATATTAATGTTAATTGCATTACAGTAGAGTTACTGAAATTCTTTGTGTTGTCCACAGGGGGATCAGGGCCCCCAAGGGCCTCCAGGACCATACGAATATGTCGACCTTCCAGAAGACCTTTACATCAAGGGGGAAAAGGTGGGTGGGGCTTAAGTATGTTAAAGCCAATCAGATCAAGGCTTTATTATTTACCTTGATCCACTGGAAATGTTCTTGGCCTAAAGTTTATTTTTGTCCTTGTTCTACAGTTACTTTTATAAATCAATGGCTCTACTGGGTTTCTACAGGTTCTGTTGGTTCTAATGTTGAGTTCAATTGGCTTTACTATTGTGTTCAGTTGGTTCTAATGCTGTGCTTTTTGACGGGTTCTTCTACTGTATTGAATGTGCTTATCTGGAGTTATGTCTGTTTTAATGCTGGGTGCTGTTGATTGTAATGCTTGGTTCTGTTGGTTCTCCAGGGTTCTCGGGGCATTAAAGGAGTCTGTGGAAGTCCTGGAGTGCCGGTAGGTTCAGATATCTAATCTCCGTACATCTGGCTGAAGGAAGGTTTGGTTCTCCTAAACATGAGCTTCTCCTCAACACAGCGTTCTACCCAAGGAAGTTCTCATGGCCATGAAATCCTGCTGAGCTGAGGTTAACCAAACTAACGGTTCTAGTGAACAACCAAAAACAGCGTTCCCTGAACATAGGGACCTCCTAAACACAGAGTTCCACTCCAGTTCTACTGCGGACAGAGTACCCTTAAGGACTATCAGACCAAGGGTTCCACAGAGTTGTTCTTGAATTAGAGTTCTCCCAATACGACTGATTGAACTGCTTGTCTAAAGAACGTTCAGATGTACCTGTGGAATCTGCAGATTTGTACAGTCCCAACTTGTATGTTTCTCCACAGAACACTGTCATTAAATGAGTGAAGGGTTTTATTGATCGCGTACTGTTTAGAATGGATATTCGATATAAAGAACTTGGAGCTGATGAGAAGTTGGGTTTTTTGTTTCAGGGTACAGCTTCTCTCCAAGGGATCAAAGGAGAGAAGGGGATTGTGGGATTTCCTGGACCGAGGGTGAGGAACCACCTTTACATCATTGATCAGTATTGAATTTTTATTTGTGTGATTTACTGACTAAAATGTTCCTATAAGCAGAAAAAAAGATTAATTGACCCTGGGTGTTAAACATGTATCATTGATTCAATGAATTACAGAAAGGTGATTTGAGGAGCCTGAAACAAGTTCACAGAGATTTATTATTTGTTGCTCTTATACTTCATTGGTAGGTATCATAAAATATCAGTCTGTGTATGATTTGTGTGTGTGTGTTCCAGGGATTTTCTGGTATCCCAGGTAGGATCGGAGTAAGAGGAGTCAAGGTAAGGTGTATGTTCAGGCTGGATGACAGGGAGAAATTGTAATATGTTTAAACTGGTCAAACGAACCAACATTTTTACCATTATGTTTATATTTTAAACATTTCTTGAATCATTTGCACGTGTTTTTTCTTCAGGGGATACAAGGAAGTCCAGGTCTGCCAGGTCTGATTGGCCGAGAGGGTCTAAAGGTATGTGTGTTGTTTATATGTGTTATGTCTCTGCCGTGCGACATCATCAGCACTGTGCTGACAAATCACATCAAAGGAATCCCAACATGAAGTATCTAGACGCGACCAATGTCTCTGTCTGTACAGTCTTCAATTGTTCTGTTTGATGTCTGTCCCCAGGGCATGATGGGAGATCAAGGTCCAAAAGGCCTCCCTACGGTTGTGGACGTCATCGTAACTGGTAGATATCAATACTCACAGAACAGCTGGTTGGTGATCACAAAACATTGAATGCTTGGTATGATGTCATCACTCTGATATGATATCACCTCTGATATCTGATTTTATAACTGGGGCAAAGTTGTCACTGTGATCTGACGTCATCAGTTTCATTATAGTCAAATGGGTTTTATGATGTCATCACTCTGCTATGATGCCGGCTCACTCTTCTATCTTCTAGGTGACATTGGAGACCCTGGTGCCCTGGGACTCAGAGGCCCCCCAGGAGATATGGGGCTAATGGGAATGCACGGCCCCCGAGGAGCCCCTGGCAGGTCCATACCTGGTGAGTAACTGTAGCCCACGAGCTAGTCAGCATGAAGGAGCTGGGAATCGAACCCCTGACAAAATCTGACAAAAAAAATCGATGCTTGGAACCAGCAATGTGATCATTGTATTACACGAGTCTGGGCGACAGTATAATGCTGTATTGATATTTTGTCCCACAACTAGTTAAAATTCCGAACAGGAACAACAACTTCACAGTTATCATGAGAGAATAAACAAACACCAACCTGTGTTTATGAAGGATGAAGGTTGTGTGATGTTAAATTAAGTGCCCTGGTGGTTTTTCTTCAGGATCAGTGGGGTCTGTTGGTCAGGTAGGTATTCCGGGATCCAAAGGGGACAGAGGAGATCCAGGTGAGGTGTATAAAGGACCCACACCTGGCGAACCCGGAAAACCAGGACGCCCTGGACCCCAAGGACTGAAAGGAGAACCAGGAATTCCAGGTACAAAAAAAAACAACATTTCATTCCTGTTTGTGTTACACCTGTGATTTTATACCTGTCCTGCCAACAGGCAAATAATCACTCAGAGATTTTCATGTTGCGTCTTAATGAATTCCTGTTTTCCTCTCCAGGTAGATACTGTCTTTCTGGGGCCACTGGAGAGTCTGGAAAGTCAGGTGAACAGGGTCCTCCTGGGGCTCAAGGTTTTCCAGGTTTCAAAGGTCAGTGTCTTAATTAAAGTCTTAAATGTCAGATTTATATTTTTCTTCGTGGACTAATGAAAGATTGAAATGATGTTTTCTTGACATTTAATATTGATGGCTGATCTTAAAAATGTCAAAACATTATTGTCAGAAACCGTTAATGAACAAGATAGCCACAGGTGCACCACAGGGTTTAGTCTTTGGTCCTTTTCTTTTTTCCTCTACATTCTCTCCTTAGTCCCTTAATGATGACATTTAAATGCATTTTGTATCAATTTTATGCAGACGACGCACTAGTATACTTTTTGACATTCAAATTTATCTTACAAAATCTCTCAACCTTGGGAAACTGCCAAATAATTCAAGGACTGAATGTCGGAATATTCCTTTCTGAACTTAACCCTTGCAATGAGAAAAACCTTTGTGTTAAACATCACTAGTGCCTCAGGCCTCCCTGCTGTCCTAAATCTAGACTTAAGAGACTGATCTTTTCGGTTGTGCTTTCCATTCTCTATACCTTCGTCCGTGATTATCAAAAGGTTGCATGGTTAAAAAACCTGTGCAAGTGATTGGTCCCTTCATGTTATCAATCAACGATTTTATCAAACACAACTGGTCCTGTGTTTTCTCCTTCATCAGTTTACTAGAAACAAGGTTTTTATATTAGTTTTTATGAATCTGTGTATGTTTCAGGTAGTCGTGGCGATTGTTCTTGTGGCCCCCCTCCTGAAATCAGGGGCCCCCCAGGACCTGTGGGTGACGCAGGGTCTCCAGGGTTTCCAGGAGCCACAGGGGCCCCAGGGTTTAGGGGGGAGACAGGTTTACCTGGAGACACCGGAGAGCGTGGAGAACAGGTGAGCTGCCAGACAACGTGTCAGAGGTTAATTCAACAACTTGATTGATTGATCGATTGATTGACTGACTGATTGATTGATTTCAGGGTCTGGCTGGATTTCCAGGTGTCAAAGGGTTTAAAGGACAGAGGGGAGATTATAATGTGGTGGATATAAAAGGTGAGTTTTACTGTTAAACTGTTCTCTTGAACTTGCACACATACATTACAGCCCGTAAGTTGATATGTGCTGATTTTGAGTGTTTTGATGAACAGTTTGTTGAGTTGGTGTAAACAAACTTAATTTTTTACATCTTTGCACGTATTTAGTTACATGAGGTGGTGTTTCCAGTTTCCTGATGAACCAATAAATGTATCTAATGTTTGTGAGTTTTACATCTGTATTGTTCTTTATAAAAACTGATGGAGATGTTGATGGACTTTTGTCTCCAGGTGAGAAAGGAAACAGAGGCCAGCAAGGACCTCCAGGAAGACAAGGATTCTCAGGGAGAAGAGGACTTGATGGGCTCCCCGGGGCCCCTGGGAACTCTGGTCCCCCGGTGAGTCACCCTGCTGCAAAATGGAAGCTGAGTCAGAGAGGGTGTGTCTAGGATAGAGAGGGCTGATTAAGAATCTCAAGAGAGTTTCTAAAAAATAAAACTCAGCACTGAGAGGAGGGAACAGGAGAGCCAAAGGACCAATCAGGTCTAAGGAAATATAAGATGATAAACTTTGAACCTTTCCCAGCAGAGCACTTTATCCCTTTGTTTTAAAAAATCCTAATTAGATCCATCCGTCCAGTAATTTCTGAACTTGTTCCTAATCCTTAGAGGAACATACAGTGGATTGATTTCCACCAAAGAGGTTTAACTAAAATTCTGCTGAAGTTTTTAATCCAAAGCACCAGATGCCTGACAGAGAATTCATGGAAACATTGTACAACCTTTTAATTTCTTCCAAGGCATTATGGCAATTAAGAGCTCCCAAAAGAAGTAACAGGGAATAATAATTAATTTAATAATTTCTTTCCATACCGGGGGCCTCAGTGAGAGAAGACAATACTCTAAATCGTCTCTTCAAGTACTTCTTAATCAGTTTTCTGATATTCTTTTCAGGGTCCAAGTTTCCCCAGTTCTCCTGGAGACAGAGGCTTCCCAGGATTCCCCGGGCAAAAGGGGTTAGCAGGACCATCAGGCACTGTTGGGACAAGTGTTATTGGGGCCATAGGACAAAGAGGGGCCCCTGGAAACATGGGACCTCCAGGACTCCTTGGCTTTCCAGGGCCAAAAGGAGTTAAAGGTAGAAATCACGCTGAAGTTAACAACACAAAAATCTGAAAAAGGCAAATGACTCCTCTTTTTTCCTGTATGACTCCTCCTCTTCCTGTATGACCCCTCCCCCTTCGGTATGCCCCCCTCTCCCTCCTGTTTCCCTCTTCTTCCTGCAGGTGACACTCTGCCCTGTGTGCCAAGAAACCCAGGACTTCCTGGAGAGAAAGGACAAAAGGGAAATAGAGGTATAAATAAATAAATAAATCATAATCCACCTATTTGTTCACCTGTCTGTCTGATTCAATGTTTACCTTTCTTTCTTTTCAGGTTACACAGGACTCCCGGGGGCTCCAGGTTTTCCAGGCCTCACTGGACCTGATGGACTGAAAGGAGACAAAGGTCAATCTGGACTTCTTGGACCACCTGGACGACAAGGTACCAAAGCCCACCTATCCGTTAAATTTAATGACATATTACCTTGTCTTAAAATGTTCCCTGTGTTGCTCCTGCAGGACAGACAGGTTTTGTTGGAGATACTGGGGATGAAGGACCTGAAGGCTTCAGTTATAGTGGAGATCCAGGTACAGTCACTTGCCTGTCAGGGTCGTTTAAAAATCAGAAATTGCCACTTCCACTGGTTTTCATTGCACACCAACAACACACCAATGATATTTCTTTGTTTTCCTAAACACAAACCAATGGCTGCCTTGTTTGGCACTTTCTACTGGAATTACACCCAATAGCTGGTGTGCAACTGTTTTGAAGCCTCCACTTGACCATATTTAAATAAGAGGTTGATTACTCATTACTGCACCTCTATTTTGGTTGATAAGTTGCCAAGAGAACAAAACCTGTTACTTAAAAAAAGTTGTTTGCTGCCCACCACTGACAAGAAGAAGAAGACACGTTTGCTTTCTAGGGTTTTCCCATAATGCTACCACAGCATGGTACCTATGTAGAGACAATAGAAACGAATAACTGAAGACATCTCTCTCCCATGGCCACTTTTTTGTCCCAGTTCAGAAACATTTTTACTCAAATCAAAATATGCTTTGCAACAAGTTTATTTCTCCAAAGTCAGTTGTTCTATATTTGTCTGATTCACATTTCAAAGGTTTATTAGGTTATGTTTTGGAAAGATTTGCTCGACATTTGAAAGTATCCGTGATGTAGGCTTACATAAAAACGTGAGAACTCACATGTGATTACAGTCTGTTTTCCTGTGTGTTCACCAGGCTCTCCAGGACTTCAAGGTTCTCCTGGACTCCCGGGCCTTGAAGGAGACTCCAATGTAGGGCCATCAGGACCTATTGGCTTCCCTGGACCATGGGGTTCTCAGGGTCCTAAAGGTGTACCTGGTCCTCCAGGGAATGATGGCGTACAAGGTAAAATACTGGACTTGAGATATGGAGAAGAATATGAAAAATTGGTTCTCTCACATTCAGGCTCCGCCCTCACTTCATTTTTTCAGAATGTGTTTAAGTGAAGCAGAAAATCTGCACAATTAATTCCTACCTCTCGTGTTTAACCAGGGGCCCTTGGTCTGTATGGGAGCCCTGGAGCAAAAGGCCAAAGAGGACAGGATGGGGCCCTTGGTATAACGGGCCCCCGGGGTCCCCCCTCTGATAGTTGTGATGCAGGAAAATCAGGTCCCAAGGGGCTTTTTGGCCCCCAGGGGCCGATTGGCCCACCAGGTAAATACTGGCTCCTAAAAATACTTGTTTGTTTTCTATAGTTTGTTTATTTTTCTTTGTCAGAAACTTATTTTTTATTAAGTTTACTTTCCATTAAATGATTATATCTAAACAGAGCCTGCCAATAAAAATTCTGACATTAATGTGCTCTTTTTCTTTTCAGGATGTATTGGGGAGAAAGGAGACATTGGAGAGGATGGCCCTCCAGGTTTTGGCCCTAAAGGCTCCAAGGGAAAACCTGGCTCTTCTGGTTTCCCAGGTTACCCGGGGCTCCAGGGCCCCACTGGAGTAAATGGAGATTCAGGACTGCCTGGTCCTGGGGGTCAGAAAGGTAAGCTCCCACCACCAACACACCTGTGCTTGAGAGTTCCCTAAAGACATTGGTTCACAGAAATACTCATTGTATTTACAGGCCTGATTGGGCCCCAGAGCCAAGAGGGAGTGCCAGGGTCCCCTGGACAGCCTGGGGCCACTGGAGCCCCAGGGAGGAGGGGGTCCAGAGGGTTTGATGGTCGAGATGGAGCTCAAGGATGTGAAGGCCCGAAAGGAGAGAAAGGTAAAAACTGGGCGTTTGTTGAGAAAGTTAAGCTTAGCTCGCCCATCCCCACTGACTGTCGTCCAACAAGGACCCCTGCCCCCCATAGCCGCCATTTCTGTGACGACGCCCTTTCCAAAGGCACAATATCATTATCGATTATGATGTTTCACTGTGGTCATATTCACACACCAGTTTCTTAGAAATTGCCTATGCTAAGGTAAGCACTGAGTGAAAGTTCCTCACAACATAGTACTGAGAAAATAACCCCAAAATGTAATGAATGAGTCGAGGTGAATCTGATTTTTTTAATAACTGTTTTAGAAATATTTCAACATTTTTGGCTGTTATAAAAACAGTTTGGATTAAACCACATTCAGATCTCACCTAAAAATCCTTAAAATTCACACCCTTTGTACCCCCCTGCAGGCTGTAAAGGGGCTACAGGGCCTCCAGGAGACACCAATGTTGTTTCCATCAAAGGAGAGCAAGGGAAACTAGGACCCCCTGGCATCTACGGCTTTCCTGGACCAAGAGGTAAGAACTGTTACCACAGAGACCTTTGTAAAGGCGTGACGCAACACAGGAAGTGGCAGGGTCATGATGTCTTTAGGTTGGAGGTTCATTGCTGCGTTCAGGTGCTCTGTGAAAACTGGAAACACTTCTTGTCCTACATGCTGTACCGTAAAACCATGACCAGGTTAATTTAGATGAATCAGCTCAAGTCAGGTTGGGGAAGCTGAGCTGGATTGCGTTGAGACAAGTTGAATCAGGGCAGGTAAATTCAAGACATGTTTAGTCTGGTTCAGTCCAGTGTTGCCGAGTTGAGAGTGGTCCCGGTATCCAACAAGAGAAGAGTTAGTTTGAGTCAAGTTAAGTTGAGTGCAATCTGGCTCAATCAGGGACAGCCATGTCGAGGTGTCTTGAGTCAGGTTGAATCATGCCGTGTCAAGAAAGGTACAGTCCTGTGAAAATAGTATGAGGTGAGTCAGGTCCAGTTCAATTTAGATGTGTTGAGTGGTGATGAGTGAAGTTGAGACATGTACAGTCAGGTCAAGTCTTGTTGATTTAGGATGAGTCATGTCTTGTCAAAAGAGGACCAATCTGAAAAAGTTGAGTCAAGAAGAGTCAGTCAGGACAGGCTAGTCGTGCCATTCAAGGTTATGTCAAGATAAGTGGGGGTGTTGTGTTGAGGACGACTCAAACCTAGCAGAGTTGATGGGATTAGGTTGAGATGTCTGGGTTTAGGTGGAGTTGAGAAATAATAATAATAATAATAATAATATATTGGTTTTTTGTAGCGCTTTTCTAGGAACCCAAAGACGCTTTGACAAAATATAAAACCAGGTACACACAGGCTTGCAGGTTCCAATCAGTCAGGACCTGCACCATTTAAATCTGTTTTTTTTCACCCACTTGTGAGTTGGGACATTTTCATGTCCATAAATTTGACCAGTAGTCTCCGTCTCAACAGGAAATAAAGGTGCACGAGGAACAATTGGTAAGCCTGGGTATGCAGGTATCAATGGACCCCCCGGTATAATTGGTCTTCAAGGACCCTCTGGACCCTGTGGCATACCAGGGCCCCCAGGACCACCTGGACGTCCAGGACCTCGAGGCCTCATCGGCTTTCCAGGACAGACAGGAGATTCAGTAAGATGAAGGGTGCTTTATAATCAGAGTTAATACATTACAGGTCAAATTGTGTCAAGTCATGTTGCCTCCTGTGACGCACAACAAGCCACAAGGTTGGGGATTATGATGAGTTTAATCTAGTCAAGTCAGATCTGGTTCTGCCAAGTCAAGCTGAATCTAGAAATAGTGAATCAGGACAGGTCTGGATGTGCCAAGTCGAGATGAAATGAACATTTCAGTGGAGACGGCAGGCTTAGCTTTATCAAGTCAAACTGAGTTAAAACTGTTGGAGTCAAGACAGATTGAGTCCAGTCAAGTTGAGTCTAGTCAAGTCAAAAAAGACCAAGTTGTGACAAACAAGGATGAGTCAAGTCAGGTAGGGATGGTTTAGTAAATTCTTTCAGCATCAAGACAAGTCAATGCTTGTAGGATTTGGAGGAGTCCAAATGAGTCAAGCAGGAAACATGTCTAAAAATGATGATCTGTTCGTGTTTGTGTTTGCAGGGTGACTCAGGATGTCCGGGGCAACCTGGAGAACCCGGTGCTCAAGGATGTACTGGACCTAAAGGTAACCACCTGCTCTGATCTTACCAACCACCAACACTCAGCAGGTTTAATTGAATACAAACAAAGATTGTTTTACAACATGTTCTAAACATTTCATAAAGGTGATATAGGAGACTCTGTTGGCGTCCCTGGTCCACCTGGAGGCAGGGGGCCTCCTGGAGACTTTGGGCCCTTAGGTGATGATCTGGTTCTAGTTCTAAAATAATGACAGAATTTTTAACTCAGAATAAACAAAATTAAATTTTCAATAAATTCAACATGAATTTACAACCAGTGAAATGATGCAATTCTACAACCATTCCATCTCTCAGGACCTCCTGGACCTCGAGGAGATACTGGAGGTCCAGGTTTCATTGGGGATTCAGGACATAGAGGATGCAAAGGAGATCCAGGTTTTCAAGGTGACCCAGGACAACAAGGTACAGAAGATTATCAGGACCAAACTGGGTTAAACTTGTTTTTCCTCTAATTGACCGTTCAGAGTCCAACATGATTGAATTTGGACCCCTGACAGATGGTGGATTAGGTTCTGACCCTTTATATTGTTCTGGTTTATTTCAGGTGTTGTCGGTCCCCAAGGTCCTAGGGGTCGCCCTGGTCCCACAGGTTTTCCTGGTGAAGCAGGTGCTGATGGTCCTCCAGGACCGCTGGGCTTCCAAGGACTCCAAGGTCAGAGCTCAAAATGCTGTGACAATTTGATCTAGAAAATATTGAAAACATGATTTTATTCAACATGTTTTAAAAAGTACAACATAACTTGTTGCATTTAATGTTTTTGTAAATTCATTATTTATTTTAAATAAAATAGATTTCCTCATGGAACACGATCAACTCTCCAAAGAGTCATAGATTTGTCTGTAAAAGGGGGCGAGGGTCGTCTAATAATTGGGCCAACACGATGTGTTCATTTAATATTCCTACATTTATAGCTTGTTTGTTGGTTTATTGTTGCCATATTGAGCTGACATTGACTGTATCTGTTGAATGATGTTTCTTTCATCAGGTCCTCCAGGACCGCTGGGACTACACGGACTAGACGGACTGAAAGGAGTGAAGGGGGACATGGGGACCAGAGGTACTAGTCTCACACAAACACTAAAGTCATGATCTAACATACAGCGGGGATGAATCAAACATGATTCATTATTTACACTGCAGTGAAAAGATGACCTCTCTGCAGAGATACATCTCCTTCACCACATGAGACATGCTCGAGTATGAGTTGTCACATGATGTGATACATGTGCTCAGTCTAAACTTCATTTAGTGTACGGCCTGTTGGGTGATTTTATATGAAGTTAACTTTGACTCACTGAGACTTTTATTAACATCACAAAAAAACACTTCTGTCTCTTCAGGTCTGGGTGTTCAAGGTCCTCCAGGTGCTCAAGGTCTTCCAGGAGATAAAGGTCCTCCAGGTCCTCAAGGATACTTTGGCACATCACAGCCCGGCCCACAAGGACCCAAAGGTCTCCCAGGACCCAAAGGTCTGTAGCAGAGTCGGTCCCATCAGGCTCTGCGTGTTCCCCCATCGGTCCATCTGAAGAGCAGAACTTTCTCTGAGTCCTACCGATGTCTCTCTCTGTGTGTCTGTAGGACCTCCAGGTGGTTTAGGACCTCCAGGTACACCTGGACCAGACTGTAAAGGTCCAGTCCCCGGGCCACGTGGAGATCCTGGATGTTCTGGAACAGACGGTGAACCAGGTCAGACTTTAAAATTTGGGTTTAAAGTAAAGTGGTTAAGTGATGCCACTTGGTCCACAGGTGGCGCCAAAATCCACACAAACCTAAAGTTCCTCTCGGGAGCTTTAAGAAACTTTGCAGATAATCCGCACTAGATAACCACTGACCTTTGTCTGGTGCTTCAGGGTCTCCTGGGGACATGGGGGATCCAGGTCCAAACCCTCCAGTACCTGGAGACGATGGGGACAACGGGGACACAGGGTGCAGGGGGCCTCAGGGTCCTCAGGGACCTCCAGGGCCTGGGGGAATGCCAGGAAGCCCTGGAGGTCCTGGAGTCAAAGGTCAGACTCTCCACATCTCTGAAGGTTTTCTTTAATGTAAAGATCCAGAAAAAAAGAGACAGATACAAACAATACGTTAAGAACATTTTCAAAACCAAAGGCTTCATTTCTTAATTTCCCCAAGTGATGCATGTCATCAGGGTAAGGCCTGGGAGGTTCACTGTCTTACTGTTCCTTTAAAGTGAACACACCTGGGCAATTTCTTAAAGTCTCTTAGTACACCACATTATAAACTGTGTGTGTGTGTGTGTGTGTGTGTGTGTGTGTGTGTGTGTGTGTGTGATCAGGTCTTCGGGGGTCTCAAGGTCTGATGGGACTACCTGGAAATCGGGGTCCTAAAGGTTGTTCAGGTTCCACTGGCCCTCTAGGATCAAAGGGATTTCCAGGACCGGTTGGTCCAAAGGGGGAGACGGGACGAGTCTCCGACTGTCCTCCTCACCCCCCAGCCCCACAGGGCGCCCAAGGACCACCTGGTCCCCCCGGTCTGCCCGGAGATCCTGGCATCGAGGGAGAAATTGGGCTGCTTGGACCAAAAGGTAGAAAATGCGAAGGTGGAACTGCAATCAGGTCCAAACTTCACTTTGTGCAGTGTGACTCTGTTGTATGTATTGTTGTTGTTGTCTGTCTGTTTGGATATCTCGTCCTGTAAGCATGAGTCTGGTTCTGCTCAAGGTTTCTGCCTCTTAAAGGAAGTTTTCCTCTGCACTGTAACGTTGCTTAATATTGCTTAGTGCTCATGATGGATTAAAGGCTTTATATTCACCCTTAAATATATAAATCAAGTATCTCCTCTGAAAATAACTCTGTGAGTCATGACTGTCTACAATGGGTGTAACACCCGAGTCCCACTGTCTGTGATGTTTTCAGAGTTTTCAGAGTCCTATCTTCACTTTGTTTACATCGCCCGGACGGCCGGCTGACTCCTCCCCTCGTTTATAAAAGTTGTTTAATTGAGGGACTAGAGAAAAGAAGAATAACATACTGTACTCACTGCTTAACTGTGTTTCTAGATCACGCTCATTTCAGGTAAATTTACATGCAGTGTGAAGATACGAGCATAATAAAGATCGCTAGCATTAGCATGCTAACACAACAATGCAGCGCGAGTTGTTTTGGTTTCATGCTGGTGCTCAAGGGCGACATCTGCTGGATCAAAAAATCGCAAACGTTGGTTAACCGTAAAGTGTCTTTAGATCTCTTTTTTTTACAATATGGTGCCATTCAAATAAAAATGTCTTGATAAGAAGCGCTGACTTCCCCGCAGTCAGCAGCTCAGGTTCAATCAGATCAAACTGTCCGATGTGAACCTGCTGACATCAGTTTTAATCTTTGGGTACTGAGAAAGCTCATGTTGGGTTTCAGGTAAAAAGGGGGACATTGGGTGCGAGGGACCAAAAGGCGAACCGGGGCCCCCAGGTTCAGAAGGAGATGGAGGAGGGCCGGGCCGGATGGGGCCGACTGGAGTTACAGGAGAGAAAGGTGAGAGCTGCACCTGTCTGCTTCTCTTCCTCTTTTTGTTCTTCCATCTTTTCTTTCTTCTGTTCATCTTAGTTACAACTGATGTGAGACCCCAATAAGACAGACCAAATACAGTCAGACACACAAACACGTCTGTTATTCTTAACAGGATACATGTTGAGACATGTTAGGGCAAAACGTGAAGCCCTGATTTCAGCGACTTTAGTGTGACTTGTTAGAAACACTCAAACTCCAAAACTGTGGAACGATAAACCTCAGCACATTAAACAGGCCTCTTCTCTGCCTGGTTTTAAATCTCTTCTTAAGACCCATCTCTTTTCCCTGGCCTTTGGCACACAATAAAGACGTTGACTTATTTATTTATTTGATTTGTTTTTTGCGTGCCTATTCATGTTACTTATGTTTTATGTCTTTTAAATTGATTCTGTATTTCACATGTAGTTTTTTTTTTATCTCATGTGAGCTGTTATGTATTTTATTTATTCTTCTGTACAGCACTTTGGTCAACTGTGGTTGTTTTAAAGTGCTTAACAAACAAAGTTGGATTGGAAACTGTCACTCAGTGGAGACGGATGAACAGCTGGATCCACAGCTGAAACAGAACACCATCAGAGAAATCCTGGTCATTCATCTGGTTTCAAATTTGGGTTCAACCCGACCGTAATCATCCTTCACCTGCAGATATATGAATATGAAGCTAAATGGATGTTGGATAAATGCTGATATGTTTCTGGGTTTCATCCAGCTCTTTGTCTTTCCTCTTTTTCTTTAAACATTGACTGTTTGAAACCAAAGACCGCTCAATTATTTGCGAAAACTTGAGACGGAAACCACGACGCTGCTGGAAACCAAATATCTTGTTCCTGGTCTGCAGGTTCCTCTGTTCACATGCCGAATGTGTTCATGGAGTTTAAGGTTAAATTAAGATCCAAACTTCTTCCGAGTTTGTGTTTTTTTTCTTCTTGTATCTCCTGTGTGGTCTCATGTTACTTCCTGCGGTCTTTGTGTGTCTCAGGTGATCCAGGTCCAGTGGGTGACCCCGGTCAACCCGGGCCGAACAGGAAGTTGAACTCGGGCTTCCTGTTGGTGGTGCACAGCCAATCAAAGACGATCCCTGCCTGCCCTTTGAACTTGAGGGTGCTGTGGGTGGGCTACAGTCTGCTGTACCTGGAGGGTCAGGAGAAGGCTCACACTCAGGACCTGGGTACTGACACACACACACACACACACACACACACACACACACACACACACACACACACACACTAATAAGAGTGATTCCACATTGTTAGAAAACTATTATATTTAAACTGTGAAGGGGTTTTGTGCTGTTTTCCACAATAGCAAAATGTTATCCAGTGAAGGATCTGTTCTTTTTTACACTCCTGGTGTGAACTTCAGAAGCAAACGCCCAAAAATGTTTTGGTTCACTGTATTTTAATACATTTGATAGTTTTGCATCGATACAGTTAATAATTTCAAATGTTCCATCTAAGGATATAGCGATCTACAAAGCCAAAAAAAACAAAACATTAAAGTCCCTTTTGACATTTAGCTCTCAGTTTGCATTGAGGGAAAAACTGAACTGAAGCAAATGTCTAAACTTCCACGGGGGGTTAGGTATTTTATTAGTAATCTGTTTGTTGTGATGATACCTGCAGGTCAGGCGGGCTCCTGTATGCAGGTGTTCTCCACCATGCCGTTCTCCTCCTGTAACATGGGAACCTGCTCCTATGCCAGCCGCAACGATAAATCCTACTGGCTGTCCACCACGGCGGCCGTACCCAGTATACCCGTGGGTGGAGCTGCCATCGAGGATCACATTAGCCGCTGTGTGGTGTGTGAAGCCCCCTCCTCACCTGTCGCTCTGCACAGCCAGACCTCCACCCGGCCGGACTGCCCCCCCTACTGGACGAGCTTGTGGGAAGGATTCTCCTTCCTCATGGTGAGTGTTGCAGAGCTGAAATAATACTACTGCTGATACTGCTGCTTAAATAATTGCTATTAGCTCCACTGCTTATTCTACTAAATGAATTATTACAACTTCAACAGCTATTAAATGGTATCTATGGTATGTTTATCAGACAGACAGACAAGGGTCTTCCTCTCAAATGCAAAAACATGAAACATTTTTAACCTGGGCTGTATTATGGAATATTT
Organism: Labrus mixtus; assembly: GCF_963584025.1. Taxonomy (NCBI): domain Eukaryota; kingdom Metazoa; phylum Chordata; class Actinopteri; order Labriformes; family Labridae; genus Labrus; species Labrus mixtus. The sequence continues at coordinate 29,825,675 of NC_083620.1, read as the reverse complement.
TGTGTCTATAAAACCAGTAGGAACAGATGAATGAAATTGCTCTAGTAGTTTTTCTTCAGTCGAAAGCAATGTCTGGATTGCAATTTGAACCACAGAAAGTGTGAAAAACATAAATACTGGAATTGGAAATTGGAAAGGACTACACTTGCTTGCTCTCAGCTGGTGCATGGATCTGTCTGGACTAAGATAGACTGGTGATGATGTCACTCCCTGTGTCTGTTGCAGCATACAGGTGCAGGTGATGAGGGAGGCGGCCAGTCTCTGACATCATCAGGTAGCTGTCTGACAGACTTCAGGGCCCAGCCCTTTGTGGAGTGTCAAGGGCCCAGAGGGACCTGCCACTACTTCGCCAACATCTACAGCTTCTGGCTGATCCAAGAGCAGACAACCACTTCCACCTCCACAACGCTGACCCATGGCTGGGAACAGAGGGACAAAATAGGGAAGTGCAACGTCTGCATGAGGGAGTGAGGAGGAGCAGCACCTCCTCCTCCTCCTGCAGAGTGTGAGAGGACGGACAGGACGAGAAACGTTTGTTTTTCTCTGTGAGGAGAGAGAGTCACATTTGGAAGATGCTGACAATCAATCAATCAATCAATCAATCAATCAATGAAATAATCAATCAGTCAAGTTCAGGTTAACAGGGGAGCCTCAGAGGCGCACAGTTTAGTTTATTCAGCTTTTTAGCAAACACGACAGAAGACAAGTTTAAACTGGGTTTGTAGATTTTATCTTTAAGTGTGAATCAAGGCTTTAAATATCTCTTTGAATTAAACGAAAAAAACAAATATTCGATTTAAATACTGGCATAATTTCCACTAGAAAAATCTGTTTGCTTAAAGCCCAGTCAGCCTGGATTAATTATCTTTTCAGCCAAGGGTTTTTAGTCTACATGTTTACATTAAATATAACATATTATATCAATGACTAACCTGAAAATATAAAGGACTAAGAATCGATCCCTGTGGAACCCCGTAAGTGATTCTTGACTGCATCTGGGGAGATTGTGTTGCTCTGTGTTTTCTGATGTAGAAGAAGGATAGACCAAATGTCAGACAACTGCGTAATGAAAGTAAGACTGAGTTTGAGTTATTTTGTGCAGCGAGTGCAGTTATGACTTAAGTGTGACCTGTAAGTTACATGGAAACTGTCACTCAGTGAAGACAGATGGACAGGAGCTCCACATCGGAGACAGAACACCATCAGAGATATCCTGGTACTGATCCTAGCTAACAGGTCACTGATCAGCGAGGAGGAAGGAGATTAACAGAGCTGAGAGAGAACAAGTGATGATTTGATTGGTTTGCACGTGTATCTTGGAGAACAAATATTTGCAGGCTGTGTGCAACAATTACAACCAAATTTTCCTGCAGTCGAACCTGCGGTAGATGAAAAGGTTGGCTTCACTTTTGGTCCTAACACAGCTTAAGTAAACTTTAGTAAACAGCTACAACTTAGCTCCAACACGGGGCAGTCAACACTGTCTAACACACCACTTTGTAATGATGAGGTGTAATGTGAACGTATGATTTTTACATTGAAGATTAACCTTGTATAAAGGAAAGTCAATATGTTACAAAGTGATCGAAAATAAAATTTTTGGGACTTTTATCCAAAGTTTAAAAATGTGTGAATATCTAACAAATTAAACTGTAAATTCAGTTATTCGTCTTGTTCAGTACAAAGAATAATTTATTCTTAAGATCCTTCAGCCCCAGTTTAAATCAGTTGTTTTGTAATGTTTGCTGAATTGAACAAAGATACAAAAATAGTTTTAAAAAAAGTCATATTTATTCCCTTTTAGCTAATTAATTCAAATCAGTTATTTAAAAAATGCTCACTATCACTGATGTTCGAGGTGATTTACTTCCTGTGACATCATTGTTTGGCAGCATTAACGTGACATTTTCTCCTCAACCGTAAGAACGACGTTGAGCACCTGAGTGAACAGTAACCCCGCCTCCAGCCCGACCCATCCCCCAACCAGAACTGCACTGAAAATCTCTCTGATAGGTCGGCGGAAAACGCGTTCTGATTGGTCGGCTGAGAGGCAGTGACTGCATGTCAGTGGACAGTATTTTGTTAATAAGTAGGGCCAGAATTGTGTGAGAAGCTGTGAATATATTTGACCTTGAAACATGTTTTTGTCCAGATGTGTTCAGAGCGCCCCCTTCAGCTCGCCTGATTTATTGTTCTTTATTCATGTTTTAAGTTTCAGTGTAAAAACAAAGAGGGCGGCAGTCAGATTTAAACACGGTAATGACTTAACCCAAGGTTGTTGTTTTTTTAATCACGACAAGACGTGAAGTGACAATCTGTCCTGTTACTCTGAGTCTAAAAAACTGCAGAACGGAACCAGAACTAGAACCAGAACTGAATTTAAGGACTGAATCCAACTCGTCTTCATGTGTTTACACTCAAATTCACTTAAAAATGTAAGCATGATTGTTTCATTTAAGATTAAACAAAAGGTCTGTAGTCGGCGTCATGATACAAATGTTTTAATACTTATTTTAATAAATACAGTAGACAGCTTGAAGTCCTTTCATAAAAACAAAACTTTACATTTTTTGAGAAAAATATCTCTTTTTCTTTGGTCTGGTTTCAGTCCAGTCCTGGTCCTGGTCCTGGTTCTGTTTTATCGCTCTGTAATTTGTAAATAAGTTTGAACTCGACCGTTTTATATTTTTACTGTAAATGTCATCAGAGTATTTATTTAGCCTGAAATTACTGTTGGTGCTATTTGACGTTTCTTTTGTTCATTCGTCAAATCTTGATTTGGTAAACAATGTCACAGTGAAGCCCCGCCCCTTCTCCTCAATCCTAGAAAATAAACTTGGCAAATTTAAATTTGCACATTGAGCATTGGAGGACATTGATCTCTATTTTTTTTAATTTAGAGAATTTATGTTAATGTGAACTTAATTAATAAAGTCAATTTACACTTAAAAACCTCTTGAAGAAATGTATGCCACGCCCCTTTCACCACATCCTGTATGATGTCATAAACTGATGTCATTGACGGTCGGTTCCATCCAAAATGTATTCCAAAAAAGGATAAAAGAAGTGATTCTGTTCAGACTCTTAAATGCACTGATTGGATGCCTCGAAGCTTGAAAGTAGATAAACTTAACTGCAGCTCCCATGGTGCTTCGCTTTAATGTGTTTAGTTCAGGGCATCAGTTGATCTCCGTTAATATGAGACTCCAGGTTCAGAGCTGTCAGAAATAAAAAAAAGAAGAAATGAGGTGGGCAGGACTTCATTGGTACCTGATGAGGGGGAGGGGTAGAAGTCACTGTGACATTATTGTGTTTTTTTATTGTATTTAAATCTGTCTGATATTTTAATCTCTGTAGGAGGAAACTTCTCACTAACACTTGTGAAACATTTTACTCTGTGGACGGAAGACTTCAATAAAAATGCATCAAAGCTTCACCCCCCACTCTTTGTCTTATTTAATTTTAGTGAAAAAAAAAAGTTTTAGACTGATCATGAAGAATCATTGTTCTGTGACGAGTCACCCCGCCTCCCCCCAACAAAAACAAAAAGAAAACAGAGACAATCCATGTACTTAAAAAAAGAATATACGACTTTTTGATCCAGTAGGTGTCGCCCTTGAGCACCAGCATGAAACCAAAACAACTGCATTGTTGTTAGCATGCTAATGCTAGTGCTCTTTATTTTGCTGGTATCTTCAAACTGCACTGTGATCTAAAAATGCTTACGTGACATTCAAATAAGCAGTGAGTACAGTATGTTATTCTTCTTTTCTCTAGTCCCTCAGAGGATATACTGGATTTCTGCTACATTTAAGTGTGAAAAATCGCATATTCTTCCTTTAAACTTTGATCTGAACACATTGTTCAACCACAACTTAAATCAGTTTGTCAAACCATGTCAAAGTGTTGGAGCCATTCAAGTGTATCTTTGAATTATTTTTTCAGGTTAAGGTATGTAATGGGTTCTATTTCTGTGTTTTGGGTAATTTTTAATGATATCACTTATTGTGGGATTTGAATAGGCGGATAGCAGGTCACATGGGTATTGGCAGGGATGTTGTATTGATTTAACTTCCCAGTTCACCTTTTGTTCTCAGTGGAAGAGAGAGGTCGAGTTGGGTTGCCATATTTTTTGTTGACCGCCATTGTTTGGTGCCCCGAGATTACTTTGATTATGAGTTAATGCACGTTATCATGAATTGATTATCTTTTCCGTTAATAAAAAGTCAAACGTATTTGTCGTATCTCAGTGATTCTTTTTTAGTAAGTGTGTCAGACAAGATACTAGGCCCAAACTCAGCCTCTCAGCGACTTCATTGTACCGGAAAGTTGCAACACATACAGTAGATATGACTTTCATTAAACTGTAAAAAGAGTTGATATGAACAAAGATTTTAACCTGCAATTAATTTATCAAGCTAGAATCCAACCCTATATCTTGGGATTAACACATGGGCATCTTGGGAAAGTCTTTCCACCTGATTGGCCAAAGATTTTCCACATCACATTACACCTGATGGGAAGAGCGGAGAGAGTCCTTCATTTGCCATTTGCTGTCTCCATTCGGCAAATCCTTTGGAACTGATCTGTTAGCAGACAACTCGGGACGCAGGAAGCACAATGGACATTAATGAGGCTCAGTTGCTGTCGAGAGATCTCAGGAAGATTTGATGAATTTTTGAGGTACTGACAAGTCTTTAAAGGATCTGTTTCCCCGTCTTGATCTCCGGACTTACAGTGACTTCTTGGATTGGTGGACTACCCTGGGTTAGTGGGGAGAATGGCAGTTCTCTGCAGGGCCAGCAGAGGCTGCCATCTAACAACTTGTCCTCTTCCTGTGTTGTCCTCTTTCCAACATACCACAGCCCCATTCACCCTCTTGGATGAGCCCCTAGAGCTTGTCAGAATCCATCTCACAGCCTCATACCAATTCCTTCTCTCAACTGCAGCCCAAGGTAACTTTAAACTCTCCCTCTGGCTACCTCGAGATATCTGTATTCATATAGACTCTGGACTGGACTTGATTGCAGTGGTGTGGACTGGAGAGTACTAGTCTGGACTGGTTTGATGGATGGATCCAAGAGGATGAAGTGCAACCAGACTCTTAGCACCTGTTTTCAAATGTCCACTCCAAATATCAGCTTCCATGTTTTCAGTACAAAGGTAGTCTGGAGAACCCCTCTCTGGAACAACACAACCATCACATCAGCTGGACAACAGATCAAATTCTTTCTTGGAGAAAAGTATGTAACCAAAATTGTATCTTGCATGTTCCCTTTGCTCCATCTGAGTCTCTCACAGTTTCCTACACTGTCGTCTCCAGATCTTGAGTACCCCGACCTTTCTTGAGTTCCTCCTTGTTAACCATGATCTCAAGCAGAAGTTCAGCAAAGCCAGGGCAAAGTCTCTTTCTCCTCATCTGTCGCTCGCCTGTGTCATCAACCTACTGAGGGAGGTAGTACTCTTTGGATCCAAGGCGAAGAGGAACTATGTAGAATATTCCTTGCGGCCAGATTCAGTCTGTCTTCCTCTACTGCAGCGTTCTTCTTTGTAGAAAACAAAGCCTGTAGACCCTTTTTTGACTATCAGACTTGAAAACAAAAAGACACACAAGTCCTTCAGGAGTAATTCATTCATTGCACAAATTGAAGAACAGCGGTCGGTGATCTGATCTGTTTTATTGTCATTAAAAGCTGATCTGTACAGAAAGATTAATCTCATACATCCACCTTCATACAAGACTGAGAACAGAAAAGAATAATGCAAAGAATAGAAACATGTTTTCAGAGTGAAGTGCTGAAAAGAGTTAATTACAAACTAGGGATGCACCGATGGTGAAAATCAGGACCGATTCTGATACCAATGTTTAAAATAACAATTTAGCCGATTCCAATGTTTCTTTTGGTGTAAGACTCCCAACAATGCCAACATTTTCCCTCATGACTGTCCATGAAAACAGTTCAGAGCTTGACGAAAAGTTGACTTCCTCTGCACAATGAAAAACCTATTTTCTTAATCAGCAGTTAGGTGAACTAGATGTCAGCATTTAAATGATTTGGCACAACAAATGAACATTGGCTACTGACATGGGTTCATGACAGATTATTTGCCGATGTGACGATGTCTATCAACAGACGGATATCAGCCGATGCTGATGTTAAACCGATGCATCGGTGCATCCCTATCACAAACTTAATGTGTTTTGTCAACACCACCCATGATCATCAATGTGTATCTACACCTTCGATCTCTAAAGTTCCTTAAAAGGATGTGTACTATTTAGTCTGCCTGAACATGTTTGACTGTCAAGTTTTTCTTTTGATATGGGAGAGCTTCAATCTTGGAGCATCTTACATACAACCAAGGAGTCTGCTCTCACCTTTATCAGTGCATGAAGATCAAACTTTAGATTTTTAAGGAGACAAAGTGAATCCAGTGATTGCATGAAGGAATCATCTGTATAAACATATTTGATCGGGAATGAGGAAGTCAAAAACAGAAAAAAAATACAAAGAAATGTTTTTGAGTCTCCAGTTCTGTCTCTCGAATACAAAGTGAGCGCTCCCATTTTTTCATATACAAACAGAAAATATTAAGCAGTACGAGCCAGCAAAGAGAAATAATAAAGCTCTATTTAACTCTGTATCCTACATATATAATAAACCTCATCACACCAAAGAGCTCCCACTGAAATCACTGCTTTAAATACACTGTCAGCATTATAGAGACTCAGATCGTCTAGTACCTTTGATTAAATCTTACATTTTTTATTGTGTGCAACTATTAAATCACGCCTCTCATGGAGTTTCTTCTGTGATTATAAATTCAACTCCACATCCATAAGAGCTCCAACAAGATATTCTGCCTCCCCCCCAAAAAAGAACACCTTAATTTCCATCCAAAGCGCAGATGAAACAGGTCCTGATTAAGTCCAGTCTGGAGCTCCTGGATCTGATTCTGGGTTCCACGTTAGTTAAAATAGATCCAGTATGCACAGACGGTAAAGTGACAGCAGTCCTAATGATCTTATTGGTTCAGCCCTCTTGTTCTGTTTGTCTAAAAAATGCACATTACATTAATTCAGAGGATTTTTATCAGGGCAGGTTGCTCTGAAAATAAACAGGGAAGAAGCCGAATGTGAAAGAAGAGATCCCACATGAACAAAGATCGTCTGAGAACACATGTAGAATACAATGTTACGTGCTAATCTAATAAAAAAGACTTTCCAACTTGATAAAAACAAGCTTTTGTTTTCAGCAGATGTAATCCTAAATTCAAAGGTTAAAAGTGCATCCTTATATTTTAGAGTATTTTCTGATTACAGATCAATTAGTCATTTTAACCCAAAGAGACAAAAGGGAACTCTTACTGATCAATATTTAATCATCAGGCACCTGATTTTTTGGGTCCAGTTTTTGTCCTCTGATCATTGCTGATCGCAGTCCACCGGGGACTTCGGTGTTTTCCTTTCGTTTTCCTATGTGAGTGTTTCCTCTCAGCAGGAAAAGCCCAGATTACTTTCATCAGAAGATAACTGTCTCTCTCAGCCAGTTTTAAATCAAGGAGTCAGAATGATTTGAATACTTCTTATCATACTATTCCCAAAGTCTACGTTCGACATTTTAACTATCGTTATATCATTTCTACTTTCTTTGTCTTCGAGAGAATCGAGACACACAAACATATTTTTGCTGGACTGATGGAAAGCTTCCATCAACAGTGGTTCAGTTGATAATTGTTGTGACTGTGCTGAAAGTAGAAAACAATTCAGACCCCTCAAAAGTTTCCTCTTCAGAGAACGTCATCAGGGTTTTCCTGGACAGATGTTCGGGTCTTGCGGGGTCGCGGCCGCAGCGTGCTGAAGCAGGACGAGGCGGTGAGGGCGATGCGGCTCAGGCCCACGTTCAGGCAGTGAACCTCAGAGGTGACCGGCACCTCTGAGAAGAGGGCGTGATCCCGGGACAGGCGGGCCAGTCCGCTGCCACTGCCACCGCCATCGCTGCTCTCGATGTCTTTGACGATGTTGAGAATCTCCTGACGCTCTGCCTGGCGGGTCATCCCTCGGATGTTCAAAATGGCCGACACATGCTTCTTCCTGAACAGAGAGAGGAAGAAAAAAGTGAAGGGCATGCAGTGATAGACAAGTCGATTTTAAACTTATTCTTTGGCCTGAGGGCCTGAGCACAGTTACCTCATAACGTCTTAATACAACACACTCATGGCTTTACGTGATCATGAAGTGTGCTTAGCTACATCCTCAACACTCTGGGATTTGTCAATATTGGAAGACAGGAATCGATTATACTTCATGTCCACGTTGCATGTCTGCGCTTGTGCTCATGCATGAGCAACTTTACCCTTCCAAAGCCCACCCCTTCCATCCGTGCCAGGGCCAAGGAGGTGAACGAAGCACTGACACTAGGAAGTGGACTTTAGGGGTCAAACGTGCTTGGGCATGGTGTGAGTGCAAGCTGTTATCTAGAAACAGACTACATCGACAAAAACTGTGATTTCACCTGGCAGAACAACTTTGTTCTACTTTAATTGGTTTCCATCTACCCAACATTAATCACCTCCGACTGTCCCTGACACCCAGCAGTAACGCCATCCTCGTTAACACCCTGGTTACATCTCTCATTGATTACTGCAGCTCCCTTCTCTTTGGTCTTCCTCTCAAGTCCATCCACAAACTTCAACTGGTCCAGAACTCTGCCGCTCCAGAACACCCTCCATTAATCTCATCACTCCTCTCCTTCAGCAGCGTCATCGGTTAAATATCACATCGACTTCAAGATTCTGCTCCTCACCTTTAAGGCCGTCCATAACCTCGCTCCTTTGTACCTCTCTGACCTCCTGCACATCAACAAACCAACCTGCACTCTCAACTCACTGCAACACCTGACCCGCCCACCTGACCACCATGGGGTCCAGAGCCTTCAGCCGCTCTGCCCCTCCCCCGCCTCTGGAACTCCCTCCCAGCAGATATCCGTAACATCGACTCTCTCTGCATTTTCACATCTCATCTCAAAACACATCTTTTTAAACTGGCATATCCAGTCCATCATTCTCCATCCTGTCTCATGAATCCTCCACACAATGATTTAATATCCTGTAAATGTGTCTTTTTAATGTTAACTCGTATGTCAGTCTAAGTCAGTAGAGTCTGATGTCTTAGAAGAGGGCGATGTAACAGATGCATCTTCCTGTGAAACAAAAAGGTCTCTGATGTCACAAACTTAGAATAACAATCTGAGCCTGTCGGGGACAACAACAACTTTAAGTGGACACACTTTGACCCATCAAGACACTACAGCCTGTTTCATGGCTACGGGCTGAAACAATCTATTGGTACTTTACCAAACATGTTTGTACATTTTATTGTTTTAGACATACAGTATGACTCAGGTTTTAAACTTCTGTATTGACCCTTCATGTTTCAGCAGCTTTTTAAGAGTTCAAGAGGAAAATGTACTCATAGGATATTAGTGGAGTCGGGCTGTATGAGCAGACTGCAGAGAGGCGTCTCACAGGACACATTGTGGAGGTAAATATAATACATACAGCTATTAGGAGAACAATAACAAGAGTGCCAGACTTAATATAGAACACACACACACACACAGACACAAAGGCTCAGTGGGTTAAAGGTGACATTTCTCAGCAGTCGGGTCACTATCCGAGAGGAAGGAAAGTGTTTATGTGTTAATGCTTTGTCTTCAGTTTCTCTTTCTCACACATACCATGATCTTTCTGTAGTTTCCCGTCAGATTATACTTATTCAAAAAATATCTTTTTGCCCTCTTCACACAGGACTGATGACACTGGGGCATTGCCAGTCATTTGTAGTAATAAAATAGTAATATAAGAAGCAATCAAAAACTGGTCTTAATACACAACAAGGGCAAAGAAACAGGTTTATCTGTTTAACTTTTAACATTGAAAAGAAGCAGAGGACTACAAATTTCAAGGGTTAGGGTTACATAAGAGGAAAAAAGTCAAATAAGACAAAATGCAATAATGACTATTAGGAGAAATGGAAGAACAAGAGGAGGGTTTGTTGAATGTTTTTTTGCACCTGACGTCTGGAAACTCGCGAACCAAAACTCCGACCTCCATCTGGATGGAGGGGACGTCCTCCAGCTGGATGATCTCTGAGATGTGAGACAGGGCGCTGTCCAACCAGCTGGACGGAGACTCCTGACAGACGGACAGAGAGTTAAACCACGTTAACATGTATTCACATTAGCAGAAACATTTATGACATCCTCTTTAGCAAACATGCTAACATCAAGCCCTGGACATACAGACAACTATCACTCTGTTACTTTGAGCTATCTATCTTAAAGGAGCAATATGTAAGATGAATGGCCTTACTATCTGATCATTAAGGAAACATGTTGAAGTGCTGGCTTCTCTGACAACAATGCAGCAGCCAGTATGTCCTCCTTCTAACTTTAGATTCTGCTCCTGAATGCTCTGGATTTGTTTGGACCAGAGAAGGTAGGCGCTTTTAAGACACGCCCCCACACGGCCGTTTTGGACGCCCCTCGGTTTGTCAGATATGAGAGCAGTTATCAGGTCAACAGGTGTTGCAGCGATGGAAGCGGTCAAGAGAAGTGGTTCAGATAGAAGTGATTGTACCCGACCTAAAAAGCCTCTGCATGTTTCTAATAAGCTCCACGAGCAGAAACGTGCTCAAACTAGGATCAATATTGGAGATGCTTTTGAAAAATGGAGAGAGGTTAGAACACAGAAAGGTTTACAGACCCATGCAGAGCTGGATAAACACTGAAGCTTCAGAGTCCACCACATGGTGACCTGTGTGAGCATCGACTCTAGAGAGGAGGGGGGGGGGAGACAGCTCTCTATGATGTTTAGAATTTGGACTGCAGTACCCATTTTAAACACTAGGTGTCAGAGTTACATACTGCTCCTTTAATGCAGGCTTATAACATTTAATCTGAGGGAGAATTATTATTTTTTATCAAGATAGTCTGGTGTGTTTGCAGAGAGTGATGTAACAGCTGTTAAAAAATTGGACCCTGGACCTTCTCACTAACCAGATCTTTGAAGAGGACTTTGATCTGTGTGCCTTCGTCTCGGAGCCGGCCAGCCATCCTCTTCCTCATCTTTGCAGAGGTGCAGATGATTCTGCCTCGCATGACTGAGCGAAGGTACTCCATCACCACACGGCGGTGCACCTCCGCCACCAGCAGCTGAGGGCGAGAGACAGAGAGAGAGAGAGGGGGACAGAGAGAAATATGATTATTTTTTTTCCAGGTGTGTTTTTTGGTGTGTAACAATATGACTGGTCTGTAACCAAAGAGCTTCTGGTGATTGTCACATCTCCAATACTCATAGTTAAAGTACATTTATGTTGAAAACACAAACACATAATAAACACACAGTATAAGAGCGCTTACCTGGTACGGAGGACTGTCCATCCTGTGATATTTCTTGAAGTGTTCCTTGATCAGAGCTTCGATCTGCTCGTACGGCTCTGTGTTGCTCAGCCACTTCCTCTTCACCAGCCGCTCAAAGAATGGCTAAAAGAAACGGACAAATGTCAATCATATATTTTCATTTTTTGTCACAATTCAACTGGTGACGTCAAATGATTTTCACTGAATTACAGCTTTAATAAAAATCAATCAAAAAGCTCAGGTAACTAATAAACTAGAATAATGTAGTCTTAAAGGCTGAATATGTGATTTTTCACACTTAAATATATAAATCAAGTATCTCCTCTGAAAATAACTCTGTGAGTCATGACTGTCTACAATGGGTGTAACACCCGAGTCCCACTGTCTGTGATGTTTTCAGAGTTTTCAGAGTCCTATCTTCACTTTGTTTACATCGCCTGGACGGCCGGCTGACTCCTCCCCTCACGTATAAAAGTTGTTTAATTGAGGGACTAGAGAAAAGAAGAATAACATACTGTACTCACTGCTTAACTGTGTTTCTAGATCACGCTCATTTCAGGTAAATTTACATGCAGTGTGAAGATACGAGCAGAATAAAGATCACTAGCATTAGCATGCTAACACAACAATGCAGCGCGAGTTGTTTTCGCTTCATGCCGGTGCTCAAGGGCGACATCTGCTGGATCAAAAAGTGGCATATTCTTCCTTTAACTAAACTGCAGGCAAGTCAACAAGTTAAATATTGTACAAAAATGACTGAACACATTAAACATAACTATTAATTCTTCTTAGCTATACTGACCTCAGGTTACAAAACCAACAACTCGAGTAAACTAAACTATAAACTACAATAATCTACATCAGACCAAACCAAAGGAATAAAACTTATGATTCAAATCTGATAATTAAATCTGAATTGCGTGGCCTGTAGCCTAGTGGTTAGTCCGTGCACCCCATGTACGGAGGCTATGGTCCTCCAAGCAGATGGCCCAGGTTCAAATCTGATCTGTGGCATGTCATAACCCACTCTCTCTGACTCTGACACATTCTCACTCTGTCCACTATCCTGGCTCTAAATAAAGGCATAAAAAGCTCCAAATTAAACCTTTGCTAAAAAATCTGAATAATACAATTACAAAACAGTCCTAACCACATTTAACTAATCTTAACTGAACCAAACTGCATGCTTTGTGTTTGTGGCGTCTCGAGCTTTCTCTCTGTGTGTCGTGTGTTGTTTCAGCAAACACTTCAGATTAAATGAAAGTTAAACATTAAAATTGAATTTAAAGCGCTTCATTGATACAGACCTAACAAAGGTGTGGCCATGGCACAACAGAGAGAGGAGGAAAACTGGATGTTAGACAAACACTCAAGTAAAGTTGTGACTGAACGTGGCATGTTGCTTGATGTGTGCGTTTGTGTGTGTGTGTGTGTGTGTGTGTGTGTGTGTGTGTGTGTGTGTGTGTGTGTGTGTGTGCGTACCCTGATGTGCAGATAAAGACGTTCAGACAGCACTCTGACCCCCTGCTGGACGATGTGATCCAGAGCTTTGTTTGCTCGACGCAGAGAGTCCTCGCTGACTGACGGATCACACTGAGCACAGCGCTGCACGAACCCTCTGAAAACACACACACACACACACACACACACACACACACACACACACACACACACACACACACACACACACACACACACACACACACACACACACACACATACATCACTAAGTGGGGTCCATAACTTGAAACAACCAAATGGGGACCTCATTTAATTATCCATAAAAGAGAGATAGAGAGATCACTTTGATTTCAACTTCAATGACTGCATTCATTGCTTTATAATAATTGAACATAATCAGCCCTAATAAAAGACACATTTGTGTATGGGACAAATGATCAAGAGTGATCTGATCAAGAGAGCAAGACTCATATTTTGTTACATTTTTAAAACAGCTACGAGGAACTTATATTTTGGGTTTATATTGGCACCCCCCACAAAAAAGGTACGCCTCGTGTTGCAAAGATCATAAAATAGGTAGCATGGTACATGTCATCAGGGGTTGAGTTAAAGTCTCCATTTAATGTAAAATACATTTTACAAGTTTTTATCCAGCGTTCCAGTGATAAATGTTAATTTACTGTCAAATAATTGTAATATTTTTACATCAGAATATTTGTATTTTCTGTTCTTGTAAAATGTTTCAGATATCTGATGACTCATCCTGCACTCAGGGGCATTAACTCATTTTCAACTAGTTAAAAAGCCTTGTCTTATTTATATGCCCCTCCCCTTTAACTATAAATTCAGTCTCTCTGACTGTTTGACAGTTTTTTTCCGTACCTGAAAGGCGGACAGCAGTTGACCAGGGCGATGGTTTTAGACACGTATCCATCCTCGTTGTCTCCAAACATCCCGCTCTGCATCCCCTCATGAAACATCTCAACTTTACGCTGGAAACTAAAAACAAGTAAAGACAAATTCAAGTCTCACAATCATGATCAATATAACGTGTGAATGACATTATTTTAGAGCCAGAGCTTTAGATGTAACTAACGGCTTATAGATGTTCAACTGAAACCACTAAACAAGCTGTAATTGGCTGTAACTTCAAAGTACAACCCGAAAGAATGCATGTTCTAAATATGTTATTTTATTTATGGAAGGATTCCTACAACTATTGTTTTTTTGTTTAAATGGAAAGATGCTTTGGAAACAGAAACAGCTCTTGCATCACTCTCTTCAAAGACACCAAACACCATAAAAAAACCAGAACCTTCACAAAACAGGAGAGATGCTGCTAAATGGCTGCATTGAGTTGTTTGTGTGTGTGTGTGTGTGTGTGTGTGTGTGTGTGTGTGTGTGTGTGTGTGTGTGTGTGTGTGTGTGTGTGTGTGTGTGTGTCTGTGTGTGTGTGTGTGTGTGTGTGTGTGTGTGTGTGTGTGTGTGTGTGTGTGTGTCTTTGTTGCTTTTAAGGATTAGCTTGGATTCGATCTCTTCTGAATATAAAAATTGGCTTCTTCATCTTTAACAATCTTTCTGTAATGTAGTTAAACACAGTTTAACAAACTGAGCCTGTCAGGGACAAAAAGCAACAACTTCTTTTTTTTTTATGTGTGTTGCTTTTTTTTTGTTGCTTTATTTTTCTCTATTACAAAATAAAATGGGCAAACTAAGATATTATTATAACCAGTTTGTTTTCTTGTTCTGCATTCTATTATTGTTTTGTATAACATTATTAAAAAAAAAAGAATAATGATGTAAGAAATGAACTTATGTTCGGAAAAATGAACTATGTTTGGATTGCCCAATAAACACAAAGTTGAAAAAAAAAAAAAAAAAAGCAACAACTTTCAGTGAACCCAAAACTTTCACATGTGGTTACCTGTAGAGGAAGTCTGCCAGGCCGTTCAGGCTGCACTGAGCCACTCTGGAACCCAAACTTCTGTTGATGGAGGCAGAACGCTCCAGATCAACCTGCAACCTCTGAAACGACAAAGCAGTCAATTGTTGTTTCACTGCCACACTTCAAATCTTCAAACTTATTGCACATCATCAGCAAATCCAAAACATGCAGAAGAATTTATAGCAAGTAGTGTGTAGCTTGTAGCATGAAGCTAACTTTTTGCACTCCAGCCCTTCTTTTGATACAATCATCTGTTTGTATTATCCAGCTTCATAGGTTTTACTGATTCCAAAAGCAACTTATCTGTTCTCAAAAAAGGTGAAAACAATTAAAGAAGAAAACTTCTCAACCAACAAGAAGAGCATTTAGACAAAAAAAATCAGAGGATAAACAATAGCTAATTTGCATCAGTGCTAGCTTAAGTTCTTTCACTCCCAGATCAACCTGCAACCTCTGAAATGACAAAGCAGTCAGCTGTTTCACTGCCACACTTCAAATCTTCAAAGATGCAGAACACACAGAAAAAAAGAGACTGCAAGACTCTTTGTGGAGGAAAAGCTTAAACAATGTAACCCTTTATTATCTGATCAGCTGAAGAGAGACAATATTGGGAGGTGAGAGAGGAGGATGACATGTAACAAAGGGCTGTGGTCAGACTTGAACCCACGGCTGCTGCGATGAGGACTAGTCTCCGTGCATACATAACCGCTAGGCTATCCGACAACCCGCTTTTAATACTTTACATTTTACATGCATTCCAAAGTGTTTGACTAAAACTCTCTTTGGACAACTGCTGGTTTCAGTTGGTAAATAAAACCTGTTCAAACCTGTTAAATTGTTTTCTCGTGCAATACTCAATTTTTCCACCAGAGGGCAGCAACCAGTTAAAACACAATTAATGTTTATTTGTATGAATGTTTGTGTAGAAGTTATTACCTATGATGTGTCTCCTCTGCTGCAAACTTTAAACCAATAGTTTGTAGAGGTAAGACTTGGTTTGAGGGGGAGGTCAGAGAAAGTCCCCGGGAAAATCAATGTAAATCAATGCAGGGTCCTGTGACGTCATAAGAACAGGACTGTGTGTGTGTGTGAGTGTGTGAGATCAGGAAGTGCTCGATGTTGACTTTGGCCGCGATTCAAGGAACGACTCAGAAAACAATCAGTGTACACAACACAGCGGAATCCACCTTTATGTAACACCTCGCTCTGATTCAATAACCTTTATTTAAACTGACAGGAAACACTGATCAGAGCTGCCAGCTGCTGTGTGGATCCATTATCCCCCCGTTACCATGGTTACACAGTGATTACCTGTATGACGGTCTTGGCCAAAGTGATCTGATACTCCTCAATGTGCAGCGTCTCCATCCACCTTTTCTCCTCCTCCTCCAGGACCTGGCTCAGCTCCGTGGTGACTTTTGCCTGAACAGGGAGGAGCCAGCGTTAAAAACAAACACACCTCAACTTTAACAATAATCTAGAGGGTGTTTACTTTGACTATCAACAGCTGAATAATGCAGCTACGTTTCACACAAGACCGCTCACCATTTAATGAACTTATTACACATCATCAGCAAATCCAAACCAAGCAGAAGAATCTATAGCAAGTAGTGTGTAGCTTGTAGCATTAAGCTAACTTTTTAAACTCCAGCCCTTCTTTTGATACAATCAGCTGTTTGTATTGCAACTTATCTGTTCTCAAAAATAAAACAATTAAAGATAAAAAAGAAGAAACCAACAAGAAGAGCATTTAGACAAAAAAAATATCAGAGGATAAACAATAGCTAATTTGCATCAGTGCTAGCTTACAGTAAGTTCTTTCACTCCCAGTCAAAACAATAAACAGCATCAGCCTTATGTTTGAAGAACAGCAGGTTTGAAGATTGAGGAATTGACGTAAAGGTCACATAGTATGAAAATCATCTTCTCCATGTTCCTCTAACTCTAACATGTGTCTCTAGTCCGTCTACAAACCCCCCAATGATGAGAAAAGTCCATCCTCTCCGTCTTCTGCCTGCTCTACTTTTCAGAAAATGTGTGCTCAAACAGGCCGTTTGGAGATTTTCCCTTCATGACATCACAAAGGGCAGTAGCCCCTCCCCCAGGTGGGTGACACTCCCACAGCTAGGTGTTTGTTCTGCCCTCTGAGTCTGCCTTCTCACCGTAAACAATAGGACATGAAGAGAGAAAGCACCGAGTACACCCCAAGCCCTTCCAGAGAGGGGGCGTGGTCAGACACAGCTCATTTACATATTTAAAGGTACAGACACAGAAACAGTCTGTTCTGAGCAGGGCTGAAATAGAGGGGTTTATAGACATGATCAAATACAGGATCAGAGTGGATTTAGAACAAGAAACTTCTCACTTTTAGCTGAAATGTTTTTTTATTTTACCAGAACATCCAATATTTCACTTGTTGCAGTCACAATAAAAACAATAATTTAACCTTGTAGAACACGGATGTTGTTGGACTGTATTAAACAGTCAGTATGTGTTATTCCAGCAGCGTTTTTGTTCCTCACCCGCACAGAGTTGAGACAGTCCAGCTCCAGTCTGTCCACCGTCTCTGAAGGCAGCAAAGGACTGAGATGAGAGCGGCTGAACGGACTCGTGATACACACCGTCCCCAGAACGTCTCTGAAACAAACATACGGACACAACAAGCAAAATAATTTTGTGATAGGTAAAAAATATATTTTCAAGACACTCAACAAGGACATTCTCCTGAACCATTTGCAGATTTTTTAAACTATAACAAAAGGCCTTATTTTATTCCTTTTTATATCTTAACATTAGATGTTAATCTGGACTCGTTAGGTATATGTGGCTTCCTGGAACTTTTTGTTTTGTGAGTAACAGAATGTTTAATGCTTGTGTCTCTTGTGTGTGTACCTGTTGTATATGTTGTGCAGCCAGTCCAGCAGGGAGTAAATGTCTGTGATCTCCAGCTGGTTCTCGGTGATGGCCTGCAGTCGCCTGGCAACCGCCTGGTGGTAGCTCTGCACGTACACCTGACAGGTGAAAGGTGGGAAAGTATCGTAAAGTGAATTTTTAGAGCTCAGTGTGCTGCTGGATGAAAGAATCCTCAGTTCAAAGAATACAGAATTTTTTGAGAGTCATGACTGCGAGATCAAAAACCAGGAAGAAAAGGTTGTAGAGGTAACGTAAAATAAAAGAGTGCAGTGGGATAAAATCTAAAACAAGGGGATGTTTATTAGCCTTTAACATGAGCTCATGTTTAATACGCTCTGAGAAGAATTCATTTACAATATCAGAAAAAAAGTGGAGAAGAACAAACAATTGAATGAAAACGTACTAAAGCAGTTTCATTAAGTACACGTGGAGTTTTGTGCGTTTTTGAAAAGAGCCATAGACAGAGTCGCCCCCTGCTGGACATTAGAAAGACTACTGATTGAGGACACTTCTGCATTCTGTCCAGGTGTGTTCTCACCTCAAAGGGCTGGTACTCTTCGGGGTAAATAGACACCACGTTCCTCTTGGCGGCCCCGAGGTCGTCCACCACGCGGGCCCGGAGACGGTCCAGGTACCCGTCCAGCTCTCCGGCTGTGAACTCCGTCTCCTGAGGCAGCGAGCCGCCAGCCACCGCCTCCACCGCCTCCCTCCACCTCTGCTTCAGACGGCGGGGCCTTGGGCCCCCCGGGGCCGCGGCCTCGCTGGCGGCCCAGTCTTTATCAGTCTGTTCCTCCTGTTGCAGCACCTGCACACACAGACAGGTGAGGCGGCGGTTATCTTTTGTTGACCTTTTTTAAGAATTCTTCACTCCAGTCATTTTATATTCAACTAAATGAGATCTAAATCTTATCTTTTCTTTCAATGAGACAAACATATTCTGCCCCCTGGTGGAACTTTTTTATACTGCAGGTATGAGTTTTTCAAAACGACTGACTTCATGTAGTTTTGTGAACGTCTTTCTATGTGATGTTTTGATCCAGCAGATGTCGCCCTTGAGCACCAGCATGAAACCAAAACAACTGGCGCTGCATTGTTGTGTTAGCGTGCTAATGCTAGCGATCTTTATTCTGCTCGTATCTTCACACTGCATGTAAATTTACCTGAAATGAGCGTGATCTAGAAACACAGTTAAGCAGTGAGTACAGTATGTTATTCTTCTTTTCTCTAGTCCCTCAATTAAACAACTTTTATACACGAGGGGAGGAGTCAGCCGGCCGTCCGGGCGATGTAAACAAAGTGAAGATAGGACTCTGAAAACTCTGAAAACATCACAGACAGTGGGACTCGGGTGTTACACCCATTGTAGACAGTCATGACTCACAGAGTTATTTTCAGAGGATAAACTTGATTTATATATTTAAGAGTGAAAAATCACATATAAAGACTTTAAGTTTGGAAGAGTTCAAGAGTTTGTAAATCGGCTGGATTAAACTCTGTTTGGTAACAAAAAGGAGTGAATTATTGTGTAAGTCGTCTCTCAGTCTGTGAACTCTTACAGATCAATGCACAAAGACTTCATCATAAAGGTACTTAAACAATCATCGTCATAGAACGTGTTAAAAATCTAAACTCAGAGTAAATCCAGACGTTACTAGACTAGTGAAACTACTTGAAGTCGAGTAAACTCTTCTAGTTGTCTGGTACACGTCCCTCCTGTTTCCATGGCAGCAGCAGTCCTCACCTGCACCACCAGGCCCAGGTTTGGCCCGGCGGTCGGGGAGCGCAGAGACTCCCTGACCACGGCCCACAGCTCCTTCTGCAGCTCCTCGTACAGCAGCTCCACGTCCTTCGCCTTCCTCCGGCCGCCATCTTTGACGCTGGAGCTGCCGGCGTCCTCCGGCTCGGCCGCGGCGGACTCGTTGCACTCCTGCTCCAGCTCCAGGATGTGGGTGTCGGCAAGGAGGAGGTCCCGCTTCTTCACCAGCTGCAGGATCTCCAGGACTGAAGGAGACGGGAAGACAGACCAGGTTAAACCTCTACCTGAACCGCGTCTTCAGGACTAAAGAATACAAATGGTCTATGTTTTCAGAGCTGCTGATATGAAGCCTTTTTACGAATATAAATAAATAAATAAAGATTATTCTTTATAAAGTTTTATTTTAATAACAGCAGGTTCTGTGAGCCTGTGTGCGGGGAAGCATGAAAACTTTGGATCAAGACCAGAAAGACAACCGTTGAATCATCGGTTTGTTGTTATTTTTTAAAATCCTTTCAAAGTTAAACCTCGTCTGACTGAATAGCATCAACAGCTGCTTATAAACACACACACTTTGCTGTGTGTGTGCATCGCTCTGGAGGTGGGTTGGTTTGTTTTGAACATCAAAGCAGCCCTCGGGGACTCAGCGGGACGGAGCCGGAGGTTCCCACAGAATGACTGATCGGATGGTTGAACATTGGGAGACTTGTGGGAGGTTTGAGCACATTTATATTCCAAACATTTCACAGGCCGAGTGTGAAGGTTCCTCCTCTGGGACGGAGATCTGCACAGCTCGTCCTGTTTGGTTTAAAGCTCATTTCAATCCTTTCATAACGATATTTACCAGATCAGAAAAGTCGCCTGTAGTTTTCCTCACATCTATGTCTTTGCTTTGTGTTTGTAAACTCAGAATGAAATGACTTTATCGCCATTTAAAATTCATTTTCTAAAAATAAAAACGGTGTTCATACATCGTCTCTGCTCAGTTTACAAACTTTTAAATCTTCTCACTGCTGGTGGAATTTACAGACTCTAGTGGACACTGGAGGAACTGCAGCTGTAAAGTTAGACATTTTAACATAGAGCTCTATGAGGACTGACTCACTGCAGGAGACAGACTCTAGTGGACACTGGAGGAACTGCAGCTGTAAAGTTAGACATTTTAACATGGAGCTCTATGAGGACTGACTCACTGCAGGAGACAGACTCTAGTGGACACTGGAGGAACTGCAGCTGTAAAGTTGGACGTTTCCTAACTGTTAAATCACAGCGACGTGTTCCTGAATCAGCTGTAACTGAAGTACCAACAGACGTCGGTCTGTGATTGGGATCCTCTCTGACTGACAGTGCTGTGATGTCATCAGATGATGTCACAGCAGCAGAGCTGGGACTTCACGGTGACGACGTCATCTACTGTGAGTGACATTGACTTCTTGTTTTCACCATATTGGAGTCGTTTCTGAATCAGATGTTTGTGGGAGAGGACGCTGATCTGTTTTGTCGTTTTGTTCGGGAGGAATCATTTCCCAGCAGTGACGTCAATGTTTGGAAAATATATACTCTTAAAGGATGAAGAACATCAGTGTATTCAAGCGAGGAGTGAGTCAGACCAGAATCGGACATGACACACACTGCCACACCAGGAACTACACACACACACATACACACACACACACACACACACACACACACACACACACACACACACACACACACACACACACACACACACACACACACACACACACACACACACACACACACACACACAGGAAGTAGTGCCATCTCCTGCCTCAACTGCTGCATCTCCAGGTCGACTACTTCAAATAAAAGCCTTTTGAGATTCTGGAAGGCACACAAATGTTATTCAGAGCGGTGTGTGTGTGCGTGTGTGAGAGAGAGAGGGTGAGGATGTGAGGACTCCAGATGTTGCCTCATTCGTCTGCCTCTGTGTCGACAGAGGAAGACACACACATACATACACAAACACATACACACACAGTGCCCAGAGGAAGATCTTCTTTACAAACAGAACAATGTGAGGGGAACATCTCTGCTTTGAATTCACATTTTAGTCTCTTCTAAGTCAAAATAAGTTCAGTTCCTGGAGCAGAGAAAACGCCAAATTTCAGCCTCCACATCCTCCCGGGTCATTGACTTTAGAAGAAGACAGAGACACAGTGACGCCACCTAATGGTCAGTAGGTAATGTTTCTAAAACCTGCAGTTTGGCCTTTCCGCTCAAACTGTCTTGATATTTTGGGAGCCTGAAGTGAGAATATTTGGAAGAAAGGGAGGAGACACAGCACAAACACGGCCCAGAGGTTAAAGGTCAGTGACTGAATTAGCTGAGGTGACACCTAGCAGACAGCTAGTAGCTCCTACCTGTCACTCACAGAGACCACACCCCCTAATTCTACATCTATTTAAGCCTTAATATTATGTAAACAGGTGAGTTGCAGGAGACAGACTCTAGTGGACACTGGAGGAACTGCAGCTGTAAAGTTAGACATTTTAACATAGAGCTCTATGGGGACTGACTCACTGCAGGAGACAGACTCTAGTGGACACTGGAGGAACTGCAGCTGTAAAGTTAGACATTTTAACATGGAGCTCTATGAGGACTGACTCACTGCAGGAGACAGACTCTAGTGGACACTGGAGGAACTGCAGCTGTAAAGTTAGACATTTTAACATCGAGCTCTATGGGGACTGACTCACTGCAGGAGACAGACTCTAGTGGACACTGGAGGAACTGCAGCTGTAAAGTTAGACATTTTAACAAAGAGCTCTATGAGGACTGACTCACTGCAGGAGACAGACTCTAGTGGACACTGGAGGAACTGCAGCTGTAAAGTTAGACATTTTAACATGGAGCTCTATGGGGACTGACTCACTGCAGGAGACAGACTCTAGTGGACACTGGAGGAACTGCAGCTGTAAAGTTAGACATTTTAACATAGAGCTCTATGGGGACTGACTCACTGCAGGAGACAGACTCTAGTGGACACTGGAGGAACTGCAGCTGTAAAGTTAGACATTTTAACATGGAGCTCTATGAGGACTGACTCACTGCAGGAGACAGACTCTAGTGGACGCTGGAGGAACTGCAGCTGTAAAGTTAGACATTTTAACATGGAGCTCTATGAAGACTGACTCACTGCAGGAGACAGACTCTAGTGGACACTGGAGGAACTGCAGCTGTAAAGTTAGACATTTTAACATAGAGCTCTATGGGGACTGACTCACTGCAGGAGACAGACTCTAGTGGACACTGGAGGAACTGCAGCTGTAAAGTTAGACATTTTAACATGGAGCTCTATGAGGACTGACTCACTGCAGGAGACAGACTCTAGTGGACACTGGAGGAACTGCAGCTGTAAAGTTAGACATTTTAACATGGAGCTCTATGAAGACTGACTCACTGCAGGAGACAGACTCTAGTGGACACTGGAGGAACTGCAGCTGTAAAGTTAGACATTTTAACATCGAGCTCTATGGGGACTGACTCACTGCAGGAGACAGACTCTAGTGGACACTGGAGGAACTGCAGCTGTAAAGTTGAACATTTTAACATGGAGCTCTATGGGGACTGACTCACTGCAGGAGACAGACTCTAGTGGACACTGGAGGAACTGCAGCTGTAAAGTTAGACATTTTAACATCGAGCTCTATGGGGACTGACTCACTGCAGGAGACAGACTCTAGTGGACACTGGAGGAACTGCAGCTGTAAAGTTGAACATTTTAACATAGAGCTCTATGGGGACTGACTCACTGCAGGAGACAGACTCTAGTGGACACTGGAGGAACTGCAGCTGTAAAGTTAGACATTTTAACATCGAGCTCTATGGGGACTGACTCACTGCAGGAGACAGACTCTAGTGGACACTGGAGGAACTGCAGCTGTAAAGTTGAACATTTTAACATCGAGCTCTATGGGGACTGACTCACTGCAGGAGACAGACTCTAGTGGACACTGGAGGAACTGCAGCTGTAAAGTTAGACATTTTAACATCGAGCTCTATGGGGACTGACTCACTGCAGGAGACAGACTCTAGTGGACACTGGAGGAACTGCAGCTGTAAAGTTGAACATTTTAACATGGGGCTCTAACTGCAGTTTTGGGCACTTTTATATTTCAATCACTTCTTTTTCCCTCTAAATAAAGTCCAATCCAGTCTGACCTCATCTTGAGTTTATTTTAAGACAAATGTTTTAAAAAATGTAAATGTGTGTTACAGTGTGGAGGTTAGTTATAATGAGACCTCTGGGGAGAGGAAACAATGCGCGCACACACACACACACACACACACACACACACACACACACACACACACTCACAGGTGTGGTCAGTTTAAAGTGATATATCAGCACTTTGAGCACCTTTAAAATGGACGACACCGGAGCTTGTAAAACAGCTGTAACAGCACACACACACACACACACACACACACACACACACACACACACACACACACACACACACACACACACACACACACATATACCCATATACATCGTGTCAGAGAGCTCCTCCACCCTGAAACACAGCTCCTATTATTCAGCTTCAGCCTTTAGAGGAAATCTGTTCCAGCTGGGTGGATGATGCCCCACCCACCTCCACCCTCTGTCACATACTGTTCCACCACAACCAGTAGAACCATCAGCAGCACCATCAAAACCTCCCAGTCCATGTCATTACATCACTGAACTCATGTCACTGTGGGTTTAAGTAGACTGGAGCAGTCAGTAAGAAGTGAGCACACAGTATGTTTCCTTATAAGGCTGCATACCATATATGGAAACAACATTTTATCCTGCTTATATCGATGGACTGTGTGTCTGACGCTAACGTAGCCTCTTAGTTTGGAAAGTAAAGCAGATGTAGAAACACCAACAACCTGCATTCTTTCTCATGTCTATGATCAAATGGTCCTGTGTCAATCGAAAGGTCAGAGTTCATGTAAACTCTTGGGATGGGGTGGGCTGTCTGTATTTGTGTAATTTTAATGCATGTCTGTTAAGTAATGCTGTTGTGTATGGTTGTGATGACTTGAAACCCCCTTGAAAATGATAGGACGCATCTCAAGGGGCTAGCTTTTAATAAATTCAAATTCAAAACCTTGTTGATGCAGCAGGTCCGTTTTTTGTTGGAATATTATGACCTGAAGAGAACAGTCGACCTTCAGAAAGTAAGAAAATCAAACGTGTTTCTGTATGTCGGTGGTCTGACAGATGTGTAGATTGTGGTTTCTGTGTTGGTTAGATCTTGAAATAGTTTACACAGTCGGAATCACAAGAATCCTATCTTTCTAGTATAGAACCAGTGATACTAGAAGAGCACGTTATCATACAGGTTAATGTTGACGCTAATTTTATCTTCAGCTAATTATCAATGGAACTGACTGATTCATCGAAGATAATGTCTTAGTTTACGTATTAACAGTTAACACCTGTGCCCACCTCTGATGAATTCTACAAACCTAAATTAGAATATCTGCACAACTAACAGTTAGTGTTCACCTGAGTACAATGTTAGCTCTCCGTAAGCTCCCTCTTAGCTGTCTGTTAGCTCTCTGTTAGCTCTCTGTAAGCTCCCTCTTAGCTGTCTGTTAGCACTCTGTTAGCGCCCTGTTAGCTCTCTGTAAGCTCCCTCTTAGCTGTCTGTTAGCACTCTGTTAGCTCCCTGTTAGCTCTCTGTAAGCTCCCTCTTAGCTGTCTGTTAGCACTCTGTAAGCTCCCTCTTAGCTCTCTGTTAGCTCTCTGTTAGCTCTCTGTTAGCTGTCTGTTAGCTCCCTGTTAGCTCTCTGTAAGCTCCCTCTTAGCGCTTTGTTAGCACTCTGTTAGCTCTTTGTTAGCTGTGTTAGCACTCTGTTAGCTTTGTTATTTTTCCGTTATATCTCTGTTAGCTGTGTTAGCTCCCTGTTAGCGCTCTGTTGGTTTTCAGTTAGCTGTGTTTGCTGTGTTAGCGCCCTGTTAGTTTTTGTTAGCTCTTTGTTAGCTCTTTGTTAGCTTTATCATTTTACCGTTATATCTCTGTTAGCTGTATTAGCTCCCTGTTAGCTCCCTGTTAACGCTCTGTTAGCTCCCTGTTAGCTCCCTGTTAGCTCCCTGTTAACGCTCTGTTAGTTTTCTGTTAGAATTCTGATATCTCTCTGTTTGCTCTGGTTTTATTCTCTGACTCTTTAGTTTCCACCGATGTGAAAATTCTCAGACAAGTCTCATTCATTCTGTAAGTTTATCTAACGCTCGAGAAGGACTCGCTCTGAACTCTGAACTCTGAACTCTGTGACTCTCTGTGTGAAATGGAAGAAGCTGCTGAGTCAGATTCACCTGATCTGATACACCTGGAGGAGAGGAAGGCTTTAATTAGAGGCATCTGAGATGAGTTTAATGTTGATCCACGGCTACTTAAGTACATTTAATATAGTGTGTGTGTGTGTGTGTGTGTGTGTGTGTGTGTGTGTGTGTGTGTGTGTGTGTGTGTGTGTGAACAGTAGCAGTATTGTGTGAGCATGTGCTGACTGTAATCTGAGCTCTGCTTTCACATTTTTCTGCTCTCTGGTCGTCTGTGGGTTCACTCCGATCAGCTGAGAGGACCCGGTTCTCCTGCAGGTCTCAGAACTCTTTCTGTCCTGTGTGATGTGTGTGACACAATGTGTTGTAATCGTTATGTGATGTACCATGATACTGTTAAGAGATGTGTGATGCAACGGGATGAGATGAGATGCAATTTGATAAAAAGTGATGTGATAAGTTGCAACACAATATGATACGTTAAGATGTGATGTGATCATTTTTACCGACACCTGTTGGGGATAATCACTTATTACAACAATTCAAAGGTTCAGAGGAAATAAATACCAAATAATGTTTATATATATATATGTAGGCCTATAAAGACTCACACACATGCTAACGTGTGTTAGTGCTCAGTGATGGTCTGACAGATATCAGATATCAAGTAAAAGTCTGAACATGAATTTCTCTCCTGCTCTCCGCCTCGCTCTGTAATATCTCAGGACTGATCCTCTCATAAGCCGAGGGTTTAACCAGCTCGTTCCCTGCAGGCACAGCTGGTTAACACATGTTCCCTCTCACATTTCTTATCTTCATTCTTTCTTTCTGAACATCTTCAAGTTAAATTACTCATCTGCTCAGGAAAGCAGGATGCAGTAAAACAATAAAGCAACGTCGTATTGCAACAAATCTGAAGCTTTGTGCAGAAATACAGACGAAATGAACGCAGAGGACGGACAGAAGGCTCCGTCTGTATCTGTAAGACGACCGACGTGGAGCGTAAATGAGCCTTAAACAGCATCATTTGGATATAACAGTAAGAAGCTAACATGCAGTTTAGCAGCAGAAGATACAAAGTCTTGCTAAGTTACGAATTTCTCACAATAGAGAACAAACCATGTGACGTATTTTTGTAGTCCAACCCTGAAGTAGCATCTCCATGGGGTCTAACCAGAATCCTCCTATGGGATGTTTTCATTGGATTTTGGATCATTGCAGAAAATAATCTCTGTGTTAAACACACGTTTCTGAAGCGTAGGCGTTTTGTTCAGCAGGATAATCTTCACAGATGAACGCCATTTTTATGATGTTTGAAGCGTTAATGCGGCCGACAGAAGTAAAAAGCTAACGTTATGCTACAAGCTAGCTACACCACGGTGGGATGATTGTGACGTCACTAGCGTTACGCTTCAGACGATCTCCGATAAACTAATCCACGTAGCTTAATAAATAGTTTACTAACATAATATTCACCTTAACCTAAAGATTAAACCTACAGGAGACATCTCCGACTAGTGAGAGAGTTCCCGCCCTCTGTGTCCGGCGTGATGACGTTTAATGTCCCCGACGACCGCTGTAGTCACATTTAGCCGCTTGTTAGCAACTTCAAACTTCACAAGTGGAGGTATTACCTAACGTAGTTTATGTGGTCTAACAAAACACCAACATCTCTTCAGCTTGTGTTAACCACAGACCTTATTTCAGGAGTCTAACCACAAACACATTCAACATCCCCGTTGACTTTTAGACGTTAGACCCCATGGCGCTCAAATGCTAACTTACTTCCTGGTTTTAGGACTCATTCCTGTGGCGCTCTATGACAGTTTCAGAGTTCACACATCAGAGACTCAAACTGTGAAAGGCTCCATGTTTGGAGAAGTGATGTGTGAGTGTGTCTGTCAGCGTGAAGTGTTCTGATAATCAGTCTGCCGTGCTCTCTGACAGGAAGTCCTCCAGCAGCAGATAGCGGTTCAGACGTCCATCAGAAGAGCCCAGCTGTGTGTTACACATGCATCACTTTGTTTAAAAAGCATAGTCACACAAGGGCCACCAGTGGACTAGCGGTCAGTTCCCGTACCCCCGTACAGAGGATGTTGTCCTTGTGTGTGCGGCCTGGGTTCAAGACCAACCTGTGGCTCCTTTTTCTGCATGTCATCTCTCTCTCTCCCTGTTTCAAACTCTATCCACTCTCCAATCCAGTGAAGGCACAAAAGCCTAACAGTCAATCTTTAAAAGGCGTAGTCACATGACTACACAAACAAGCTAACAGGGTGAAGCAGTGACTCTCGAGTGCTGCCGGCTAAAATTACTGCTTCTGTGAAGGGAGATCAAGTTTTTTGTTTTTTTTTTTTAAATTCAGACTGTGAAATATTTATTTAAATTCTGTACTCTGGCAAGGGACTCTCTTTTTTACTGTGCAATACACATATAATATATATAAATATCCTCTTGTAAATACCTCTACACATACTGCACATCTTACGTGAATGCAAGTTATTTTTTGATGTGCGTAGCTGTGGATGTATGTGTGTGCACTTTAAGGTGAAGCTTTAATCATTTTGTTGTACAATTGTATAATGACAATAAAGGCTTTTCTATTCTATTCTAAGCGACGACCACGGGTTCAGAAGAGTCTTGAAACAGGACAGCGTCTTTGAACTAGTAATGGAACAAAAAAGACGGTGCTCTTCGGTGGAGGGCATGAAAAAAGGCCAAGGCATTTGTCTTTAGAAGAAAAAAATGATAAAGTGCAAAAAACTGCGGTTCCATGAGTGTCCACTTGAGGCTGGCTCCAAAAGACCCGAAAGTCACATACACACC
>NC_083620.1:29788642-29796856 GCF_963584025.1 Labrus mixtus | reverse complement strand
CTCACTGACAGACGACAGTTCATCAACATCAATGCCTGCACCTCTTCCGTAGTTCTTTTGACCTAAGGCGTCCCCCAAGGTTCAATGCTTGGTCCCCTCCTGTTTATCATACACTTGTTGCCCCCGATATATCAACTGTCATCATAGTCTCCATGTCCACTGTTATGCCGATGACTGCCAGCTTTACATCTCCCCTAATTACATCACCACAGAAACTCTCTCCACACTGATCAACTGCCTAACTGAAATAAAAATATGGATGCATACCAAAAGTGTCTTATTCATAACATCCAGAGAAAATACCATCCCCTCTCTTTACTTCAAAAAGTCCTAGTTATTAACAACAAACTTCAATTCACATAAACTTTTTCTACTTCAACATACTCCTTTAAACGAGGGGACTTCAGGAAAATCCTCAAATCCCTCTCCACTCTGACTCCCTAATCCTTCTTAAATTTAACAAACTCCCATGATCTCTTTTTACCTTAACCAATTTCCCATAATCCCTCTAGGCTTCAAACGCACCTATATAACCTTTTTAACATTCTGCCAAAATCCCTCTACAGTTCAACAAAATCCCAAAATCCTACCTTACCTCAACTTTCTCTGTTTATTACTACATACCTGAAAAATCTCCCGTAATCCACTCATTTTAAAATATCTCCCACAATCCCTCCATCGCCTCTTGAGCACATTTCCATAATCCCTCTCTACATCGACATACTCCCATATCCCTTCTATTCCTCTGCTAACTTCATCATCCTCCTTTACTTTACAAACTACAATAAACACTATTTACCTGAACAATCCCCTGTATATTAAATATCCCTCTTTGCTTTACTAATCTTCCCTCTTTACTTGAGAAAACCTCCATGACCCCTCAGCAGCAACAGACTCCTAAAGTTCCTCTATTCCTCAACACACTTTTATCATTTCCCTTCACACAACAAACGACATTAAACTCTTTTCACCCAGAACAAGTATTGTTAATTCCAATTCCTTAATTTGTATCTAATAATTCTGCTTCACTTCAACATACTCTGATATTTCTGTTCACTCTTTACAAACTCCCAAAAGCCCTCTTTACCTTAAAAAACTCTTCATTTATCAATTTCCCTCTTAACTTTAGCAAACTTCCACAGCTCTTCCACTTTTCAACAAACTTCCATCATCCTCTTAACTTAACATACTCTGATTAGCTCTCTGAATTTGGACTACCTCCTGTTAGCCATCTTTACTGAACAAATTCCCACAATCCGTCTTCACCTAAATCAAACCCCTCTTCATCCCTCTTCCTCGACCAATATCTTCTGTCTGTATTTACCTTAATAAACTTCCCTCAGAGCTCCTCCTCCCTCTCTTCTTCTTCTCTGAAGGTGAAGGTGTTCCCTGCAGCGACCCCTGTGGTGAGGGTGTTGCACTTCCTTTGCTCCTCCCTGAGATTCTCAGGTTCTTCCCCAGCTTTCCCAGAGTCTTCAGAGGGGATTTGAACTTGAATGACCCCTTCCCTGAACTTCCACCTCCACTTCCCTTCTTCCCCTCATTGGCCTCGTTCTCATCCTCCTCGTCCTCGAAGGGGTTGCGGTCCCTTTGCACATCGCCGTCGAGGAGCGAGCCGCCAGGTGACCAGTGGTTACTGTGGTCGCCATTTCCATGGATGCTGTCATTGTCGTTGTCGAACGGGCTGTGAAGGTGATGATTGGGGGTGATGTTGAGGCTCATCCTGCGAAGGATCAAAGCGTTTTCTAGAGTCGGACCGCCGCCTTTCAGGCGCACTGGGAGGTTTTTGAAGATAGGCATGATGGAGCTGAGGGCAGGGGGACTGGGAGGGGGGAACCTGGGAAGGGGGAGAGAAAGAGATCAATCAATCAAAAACACTGAAAACTGAAAAACACAAGAATTTACTTGACAATTTGATAAGCCAGGACCGACTTTCAAACAAGCGAAAAAGAATAAAATAGATGAAATGAAGCTCTGATGAAACAATACCAGACAAACGACATCAAAACCTGATAATAAGGCAATAAAAACAAAAGTCCTAGTCACAGAATATTGTGTAATTTTTTTTGTTTTTTATTACATAAAATTGCTGGCAAAGCCCTGAACATGGTCTAAATCAGGGGTGGGCAACTGGCGGCCCGGGGGCCACATGCAACCCCAAATCAACCCTCAACGTGGCCCTCAGGTTCATTTTTACATATCAATCAAAAACCAGAAATATGTCCATAATACTATTTGATCACTGGTATATGTTGAGTTAAATTTGAGACATAATTGATTTTGCGTTTTTGTATCCTATAATTCGGCCCTCTGGCAGTGAGAATTAAACGAATGTGGCCCTTGCTGTGACCAAAGTTGCCCATCCCTGGTCTAAATTGTACAAGTACTGAAATGGATGTTAAATAAATTAATCTGAAAAAGTGGAACATTGTCAAGAGTCAATCTTTTAAACTCTCTTCACTCCTTCAAGTGTTTTTTGTTTTTTTTGCATTTTTTACTCTGCTTTCTCAACGTATGTTTCCTTTCTTTGTCTAATAAATGTGTTGTACTGTACTAAAGTTCTCCTTTTACAGCATGTGTGACACACACCTGAAGAACACACCTGTTGTGCTCAGACTCTAAGGGATGTTGCTAACAACATTACTGATAACTCCTCTCCCTTCCTGAGAAAGTCAGTTACTCTTTATGACAGCCGGACTGATAACAATGGGGTCAGGACTGAAGCACAAACACACACACACACACACACACACACAGTGGTCAAATACGGTCACCATGGCAACACATCCATGTCCTTGTCCTCTTCCTCCCAGAACATCCTAGGGAATCAAACTGTTTCAACGTTTATTACTTCTGTATAACTCCTAGGTATGATGTTGTATTTAAAAAGGATAAACTATTTTAACTGATTCACGTTTAAGGCGTTCATTGGTTTTAATCTGAGCAGGAATCGAGTTTATATTCAGTTAATAGGGAAATTGGAAGATTACCAAGATGTTGTCATTTTTCAAATTTAATATTCTGTGACTAAACTTTCTTTAGCTGTCAGACATCTCAATGGGACCAACCTGGTTAAATAAATGTTAAATACTTTTTTTTTTAAAAAGACATCTATTGAAAGTGTTTTCAAAGTCTTTTAGTATAAATCACAACCGCTGAACTTTGATTAAAAACTCATCCAAATTAAAGTACAGACCCTTTTACTGGCCTGTTGTTGCTGCACCTTTTGACCAACAAATAGTTTGTGGATCAAAAAGAAGGAGAGAAAGCAGCAAGACACTTGTAAATAAACATGAACTTTAACATCTGCCCAAGAAAGAATAATGCTAGCAAGTTAACCAACATGAGAAAGAAGTTTAAAGGTCAGATGGTAGATTCATGTGTGTGTTTGAATCCTCAGAATGTCAGCACAGCCTTTCAGAGCCTCCTGCATGATGACTCAGTATGTTGACATGCAAAGTTAACTCTAGCTTGAGTACGCTGTTCAATTGGACTGTCCTTGTGGCTGTAATCATGCACTGAGGGAGAATCCATTTATTGACGGAAAAATGTTATACTCTCCCACAGCAGGTGGTGATATACCTCCTTTCAGCTAGTTACTATTGAACCTTCTTCATGGTGACCTTGCTAGCAAGTTAGCAAATGGCAAAGTGGTGGTTGTATGTTGAATGGTGAGTACATGGACAACTTTAACGATCTGTACATTTTGTACTCGCTCTACATTTTATTTTTGGTACAAATGTAATCTCCCTAGCTTATGGTGAGATCTCTATGCAGATGACAACACGACTTGTGCACTTCGACGTCTGGGTCAAAACACCTTCAGTTTTGGTCTGATTGAGGCGTACATGCAAAAGTAAATCAATCACCAACCACATTATCTCGGCATGAATTATATTTATTTGGTACGATTCCAGTCAGACTAACATATTTACATGCATTTTTAAAGTCCAGTCTTAGATTCACTGAAACCAATAAATCCACTTTTTCTAACTACATGTAAATATAGGGGACTGCTCCGCTGTTTGTTCTGACGTTAGAGATGATCATGCATGTTTAATTATGGAGACAAATGTTTTTTCCATCACTTTTAAATAGTTCAAACATTCTTATATGTCTGCAGTTCAAAAGGCCAGAACAGCACTCATTAGCCAAAATATTCCCAGGTCCCTCTCTCCACAGTGCTGCAGGTTGGTCGAGATGGGCTGTCTTACAAAGAAAGATCAAATTAATGATTTGTAATTCACTTTGTTTATTGATATCCTGATTTCGTACACAGTTAAAGTCGTTCTCACTTTTGCCAAGCACGTGTACAGGCTTGTGTTGACGCCTGTCCTGAATAAAGGGTTATTTCATAGACAGGATTAAATAAAAAGCCGTGGCTATTAATTGATGCTTTATGGTAACAGAAGACATTTGAAAGTGTTCAGGAGTACACCATGTTTCCTCACAGACCCTTAAAATGATCCAGGTTATTGTGAAACTGCACTCACACCCAACTACTTCAGAAGGTAAAGTTTAACTAGGTTACTGCTCTGTGGTGAAACCCCTGACTGGACGCCATGGCAACGGAAAAATAATTATTCTTTGAATTTCCCTCGGGATCAATAAAGTATCTATCTATCTATCTATTCCTGTTTACAGAGTGCAGAGGCTTTTGGGCTAATTCTATTGGACGAACTCCAAGGATGCTTGAAAGTTATTCAAATACACCTGGAAAGTCCTCCAGGACCCTTTAAAACAATGCTGGATTCGTTTTAAAGGACTCCTTGGAGACGACAACCTGACTCTAAACCAAATCAATCCAGGGAAGATACACCTGCAGTACGAAGGCGTAACTAGCTAGCTAAAATGCAGACTGTAACATTGGAACGTTTAGTAACTTGAAATCAAGAGGGAGAACTGAAGATGTGATAGCACTCAGTGCTTTTATGTTGGTGTAGCGATGGGGGATGGGATTATGCACAAGGAACCCAAGTGTGTCCATCGAGCCTCCTATTTGGCCCCGCCCATAAAAAACTGAAAATCATACTAGTTCTCAATCTTTTCATGTTTACAGATATGTTTTTCCAACATTCTGTACAAAGCATATTTAGAGACAAAAAACTGATTTGACTTCACAGGGACTTTAAACAAAGACTCTATTTTATTTTTTGGTATTTCACATATTCTACAGAGGCACAGACAGCTTCAGATCGCCTCCCGTGTATTTCCTCATCCTGCAGCAGCGAAACAGGCTATAAAACACAATCCATGATTGGTCAGAGTGTGTCCACTTGAAGTTGTTTTTTTTTGCCCCTGACAGGCTCAGTTTCTTATTCAAAATGTCAGAAAACTTTACAGAAGGATTATATTTGATGTTTCGGGCCTTACAGGGTTGATCTGCAGGTATCCATAGCAACAGTTAAGGTGCTTCAGTTAACTGAGATCTGGTGCTAACTTGAGGATCATTAGTGAATGCACACAGAGTAACTCAGAGTGACTTATGGTGACATGTATGACACTAACAGAGCCGCTCCTCAGTGAGAAGGTCAACAGGAAGCGGCTGTGACAGACCCCGCCCGGTCATAAAGCCGCTGATATCACATGTTCCCACTGCGATAAACCATTAAGACATAAAGTGATCAAACATTAACAGACGGCACAGATCGGCTCTGTAATGATTCACTGAAAAACTTTCTAATGTTCAAACAGACGTCTGCCTCCAGGTTAGAGCACGGCTGTCATGATACCAGATTTATAAACTTCCATATGGTTCCAGTAAAAAATCTAAGTTGGAGCCCGTTTGATACCACAGCAACAAAAACTGATGTCCTGATATCGGGTCATTTCTTGATTTTCTTTATGAAACTCCTGCACGCTGTCTAAACTGCAGAAATATGTAGGCAACATTTCATTTCCCTTCTGTCTTATTATAGTTACATTACTTTAAAGCTTTGGTCCATTTCTATCCTATCGATCATTGAAATAACAGATTGAGATTGTATCATTTAAAACAGTGGTTCTCCTTTAGAGTCAGCAGTTAACCTAACGAGCATGTCTTTGGACTGTTGGAGGAATAGACGGAGAACCAGGAGAGAACCCACACATGAAGAACATGCAGACTACACACAGAGAGACTCCTGAAGGACGGGGATTCAAACCAGGAACCTCCTCACAGAGAGACTCCTGAAGGACGGGGATTCAAACCAGGAACCTCCTCACAGAGAGACTCCTGAAGGATGGGGATTCAAACCAGGAACCTCCTCACAGAGAGACTCCTGAAGGACGGGGATTCAAACCAGGAACCTCCTCACAGAGAGACTCCCGACAGACGGGATTCAAACCAGGAACCTCCTCACAGAGAGACTCCTGACAGACGGGGATTCAAACCAGGAACCTCCTCACAGAGAGACTCCCGACAGACGGGATTCAAACCAGGAACCTCCTCACAGAGAGACTCCTGACAGACGGGATTCAAACCAGGAACCTCCACACAGAGAGACTCCTGAAGGACGGGGATTCAAACCAGGAACCTCCTCGCTGGGGACAGTCCTGAACCACCCTTCAGGAGGGTTCAGGACCACAGGGTGGGAATCAATGGTTTAAAACGTGTTAGTAAAAAGTAAAGAGACTTAAGTTATAATAAACAATGTAATCAACGATGTCAAGATCAAGAACTTTAGTGTGTGTGTGTGTGTGTGTGTGTGTGTGTGTGTGTGTGTGTGTGTGTGTGTGTGTGTGTGTGTGTGTGTGTGTGTGTGTGGGGACTGGGAGCGGATGTTGTTCAGGTTGGTTATGCCGTCTCACCAGCTCAGGACACACTGCTGCTGCCAGAAATAGACACACACACACACACACACACACACACACACACACACACAGACACACACACACACACACACACACACACAGACACACACACACACACACACACACACACACACACACACACACACACACACACACACAGACACACAGACACACACACACACACACACACACAGACACACACAGACACACACACACACACACACACACACAGACACACACAGACACACACACACACACACACACACACACACACACACACACACACACACACAGACACACACACAGACACACACACACACACACACACACACACACACAGACACACACACAGACACACACACACACACACACACACACACACACAGAGACATGGGCTCAGCGTGCAGGGCAAAGTAGGAAGTGATTCAGCGGTGTTGCTTCCATAAATACCCAGCAGCCCCGGCGGCAGGCTCAGGAAACCCCACGCGGAGCCCGGCGGCGCTCACACACAACCTGTTTTCTTCAAGAGGGTCGCAGGGCATCGCGGAAGCTGCTGGACAAAAACAATGGGAGCGGAAAGGACAGCGATAGTGTGACGGGCAGAGGCGAGGACTCCTGGGTTTTTGACGCTCACCGCCGGGCGGGGTCACATCGTCCACCAATCAGAACAAAGATGGCCGCTCGACCAAGGGATGGTTTTAAAAAGTTCCTTTCCTTGACCTTGATGAAGAACGTCTAAAGGTCAAGGAAAGGTGTGACCAAGAAGATAGAGACTACAAGAGAGAGTACATATCGCCTGGTGCAGTCTGAGGGCGCGACCACACAGAGACGTGACGGACAAAAACGCCTCTGTGCATTTGAGGGAAAAATGGCTGTGACATCGATGAGCGCTGCGGCTCCACGTCCTGAGATGAAAAAGTCAAAACTGCTTTGACTTTTATGAACGCCAAAAAAAAAAAAAACGCTAGAAAAACGCAGAAGAACTAAACATGTGAGAGTTTGAAGCATGTCCCATCTGTTAGCCTAGAGGAGGCGGAGCTTATGACGCTTACTGCAGCCGGTCAGTAGGGGGAGCTCCAAGTATTTCAACTCCACTTTCAGGGAACTATCTTTGTGTAAACAGTCTGTGACCTCCAGCTGATTTAACTCTTCGTTCACCTTCCACTGACACGAACACGAACGACGTCAAATGAATCAGGAAAAGTGTTCTGAAATGTGACTGAGACAGACGTAAATATAGAAATCTTTCCACCTCACTGATGAAGACACAACACACAGCTTCACACACACACACACACACACACACACACACACACACACACACACACACACAGACACACACACACAGACACACACACACACACACACACACACACACACACACACACACACACACACACACACAGACACACACACACACAC
>NC_083620.1:29778642-29781142 GCF_963584025.1 Labrus mixtus | reverse complement strand
CGAACAGAAAACAGAATGAAGAGAACAACATACTGACAAACAGAATGAAGAGAACAACATACTGACAAACAGAAAACAGAATGAAAAGAACAACATACTGACAAACAGAAAACAGAATGAAGAGAACAACATACTGACGAACAGAAAACAGAATGCAGAGAACAACATACTGACGAACAGAAAACAGAATGAAGAGAACAACATACTGACAAACAGAAAACAGAATGAAGAGAACAACATACTGACAAACAGAAAACAGAATGAAGAGAGAACAACATACTGACGAACAGAAAACAGAATGAAGAGAACAACATACTGACAAACAGAAAACAGAATGCAGAGAACAACATACTGACGAACAGAAAACAGAATGAAGAGAACAACATACTGACGAACAGAAAACAGAATGAAGAGAACAACATACTGACGAACAGAAAACAGAATGAAGAGAACAACATACTGACAAACAGAAAACAGAATGAAGAGAACAACATACTGACAAACAGAAAACAGAATGAAGAGAGAACAACATACTGACGAACAGAAAACAGAATGAAGAGAACAACATACTGACAAACAGAAAACAGAATGAAGAGAACAACATACTGACAAACAGAAAACAGAATGAAGAGAGAACAACATACTGACAAAGAGAAAACAGAATGAAGAGAACAACATACTGACAAACAGAAAACAGAATGAAGAGAACAACATACTGACAAACAGAAAACAGAATGAAGAGAGAACAACATACTGACAAACAGAAAACAGAATGAAGAGAGAACAACATACTGACAAACAGAAAACAGAATGAAGAGAACAACATACTGACGAACAGAAAACAGAATGAAGAGAACAACATACTGACGAACAGAAAACAGAATGAAGAGAACAACATACTGACAAACAGAAAACAGAATGCAGAGAACAACATACTGACAAACAGAAAACAGAATGAAGAGAACAACATACTGACTAACAGAAAACAGAATGAAGAGAACAACATACTGACAAACAGAAAACAGAATGAAGAGAGAACAACATACTGACGAACAGAAAACAGAATGAAGAGAACAACATACTGACAAACAGAAAACAGAATGCAGAGAACAACATACTGACAAACAGAAAACAGAATGAAGAGAACAACATACTGACGAACAGAAAACAGAATGAAGAGAACAACATACTGACAAACAGAAAACAGAATGAAGAGAGAACAACATACTGACGAACAGAAAACAGAATGAAGAGAGAACAACATACTGACAAACAGAAAACAGAATGAAGAGAACAACATACTGACAAACAGAAAACAGAATGAAGAGAGAACAACATACTGACGAACAGAAAACAGAATGAAGAGAGAACAACATACTGACAAACAGAAAACAGAATGAAGAGAACAACATACTGACAAACAGAAAACAGAATGCAGAGAACAACATACTGACAAACAGAAAACAGAATGAAGAGAACAACATACTGACAAACAGAAAACAGAATGAAGAGAACAACATACTGACGAACAGAAAACAGAATGAAGAGAACAACATACTGACGAACAGAAAACAGAATGAAGAGAACAACATACTGACGAACAGAAAACAGAATGAAGAGAGAACAACATACTGACAAACAGAAAACAGAATGAAGAGAACAACATACTGACGAACAGAAAACAGAATGAAGAGAACAACATACTGACAAACAGAAAACAGAATGAAGAGAACAACATACTGACAAACAGAAAACAGAATGAAGAGAACAACATACTGACAAACAGAAAACAGAATGAAGAGAACAACATACTGACAAACAGAAAACAGAATGAAGAGAGAACATACTGACAAACAGAAAACAGAATGAAGAGAACAACATACTGACAAACAGAAAACAGAATGAAGAGAGAACAACATACTGACGAACAGAAAACAGAATGAAGAGAGAACAACATACTGACAAACAGAAAACAGAATGAAGAGAGAACAACATACTGACGAACAGAAAACAGAATGCAGACGTTTAATTAGAGCACGCAGATCGTAGAGGTGGCGTGCAGACACTTTAAACAGTCACTATATAAACGTCTTTCTCTTTCTATTGGCTCCAGGTGAATTCTCCAGAGTATATGCTGCCGCGTTCAGACATCAGCTCACTCGGACTTTCTGCAGATAAAATACTCGGGGTCTGGTCCGCGCGGCTGTTTGCGTTCACACGTAGCCTAAAGAACCTCCGGGTAGACTAATCTCCTGAGTTTTTCAGGAGATTTCCGTCTGTGTGAAAAGGGTTTTAGAGAATCATCTATGACTCAACTCTGGGAGTCAGAAGTTCAAACACTCGACCTGAAATCATCGACATCCTTTAGAATCTGCTTCCAAGTCTTTCATTTTAGATTTGAAAACATTTAAAGACACCAGCTCCTTGAGTTGAAGTCACCCGGCTGCAGGAGGAACAGATCAGAGATCAGAGATCAGACTGAGGACCAATCAGAGTCGAT
>NC_083620.1:29708642-29771142 GCF_963584025.1 Labrus mixtus | reverse complement strand
CTCTGAAACATAAAGCTCTCTCTCTGTAGGGATCCTTTCTGTAATGATGTCACACTCTTAGAATAACAGTTTGAGACAGTCATGGACAAAAACAACAATTCTGAGTGGCCGTTCCTTGACACATTAAGGATTATGTTTCAGACATTACAGCCTGTTTCAATGCTGAACCCTTAATAAATCTACTGGAGACATGACAAAGATGTTTTGTTCTGATTCCTCCTCAAAAACTCCACAAAAACAGATTTTTAAAAAATGGCATCCCTCTTTTAAAGGAAGGGTCTGTAGCAGCTTGTAAACTCAACAAACTCCAAACTGGACCCCTCCTCCTGGGCTCATCGCCCCCAGAAGCTCCGCCCCCTGCAGGACGTAGTGTGTACGTTTACTGCTTGTTCTTACACTGCAAGCTAACGCACGCTAGCACAAGCTAACCGCCGGTGTTTGTCACCTTCCTGTCCAATAAAAAACAGGCTCGCATAGCTCTTCATCCCAAGCCGCTCCTTAAAGCCTGGCTCACACTGAACGAGTGAAATCGGGACGGAGCGTTGACAATTGTTAATAAAGTTTCATTTGAAAAAAACGGACGACGGTTGGTGAAAGAGAAGGAAGTGGAAGTTGTTGTAGGACATAGAAAAGTTGATACAATCGTAGATATGAAGGGACGATGGAGCAGCTTCACTTTAGGAGAAGTCTGTATTTTATTTTGAAGGAGAAAAGCTGCTGACACCATCTTTAAGGTTTTACTGGAATTATCCACGTGCAGCCACTTGTTTAAAACAGACCCAGAGCTCGCTGCAGGGATTATAAATCTCTTCTGGCCTGGGAACGCCTCAGGATCCCCCAGGAGGAGCAGCCTTCTGGCCCGGGCGAGTGGAAGATAATGAACGGATCTCTTTTTAATTTCAACAGGATCAAAAGTACAGCTCAGATATCTCAATGTGATTTGTGATGGATTTGAAAAAGCTGACATCATAAAACTCAGAAATTAACTGGGCCTTATTTTTTGT
The DNA here is from genome assembly GCF_963584025.1 of Labrus mixtus. Classification (NCBI taxonomy): domain Eukaryota; kingdom Metazoa; phylum Chordata; class Actinopteri; order Labriformes; family Labridae; genus Labrus; species Labrus mixtus. Next base: position 29,770,138 of record NC_083620.1, on the reverse strand, counting down.
AGACTCATTTTTGTTCAGAGTCCTATCTTCAGTTTGTTTACATCGCCCGGCCGGCCGGCTGACTCCTCCCCTCGTGTATAAAATTTGTTTAATTGAGGGACTAGAGAAAAGAAGAATAACATACTGTACTCACTGCTTAACTGTGTTTCTAGATCACGCTCATTTCAGGTAAATTTACATGCAGTGTGACGATACGAGCATAATAAAGATCACTAGCATTAGCATGCTAACACAACAATGCAGCGCCAGTTGTTTTGGTTTCATGTTGGTGCTCAAGGGCGACATCTGCTGGATCAAAAAATCACATATAAAGACTTTAAAGTAGAATTCTTATTGATTTCGTAAGTTTTCTTAATTTCTTTATTTTCTAATCAGAAACTGAAAATCTGTTATTAAAACATCAGAGCTTTTCTTTCTTTCTTTTCTGCAGTGGAACTAAAACCTGTTTTTGTTTTGTTATGGACGTACGTTTGTCTGCTGCATTCAAGCTAAATGGATATGAGAAGTTAAAGAAACATTTTATTCTCAGGTTTGTGATACGTCAGTTGTTGCAGGTTCAGCATAAAATCCGGTGTATAAGACGCACTTTTCATATCTTTATTCATCCACATTGTCTGTGTGCAGTGTGACATATAAACCAGTAAAAGAAGCTGAGACGTCATGAAGTTCAGTTTGAGTCCAGTGAGACTAAACTGTGGATCTTACTGAACCTGTACGGTTCATCGTGTCCCCATTACTTTCTCTAAATGTTCACCTGGGAGTTCTTCATGGCTCTGAAACCAGCAGAGGGAGGAGGTTGGGGGGGGGGGGGGGGGTCCTGGTCACACCCTCACTTTATATCTCAAACTACTTCCTGTTGTTTGTATTTTTATTAATCGCTGTCTCCTGATCATTTCCCCGACAGAAATAACCTCGTTCAACGAGGGCGTGAAGGCAATAGTGTGTGTGTGTGTGTGTGTGTGTGTGTGTGTTTGTGTGCTTGTGTGTTTGTGTGTTTGTGTCACATTCCTGCGGCCCAGAGTCATCAGTCATCTGCTATACACACACACACATACACCTCACAAAGAGTTGACACAATACTCATTAACTCTGCTTTCAACACTGGTCACCACACACACACACACACACACACACACACACACACACACACACACACACACACACACACACACACACACACACTGTTAGATGACAGAGGTCAGTGTGTGTACCTTCATACTTGTAAACAGGACATTATGGGGACCGGACCGCCTTAAGGGAACATTATTTTAGTCTTCATGGTGTGGACATTAAATTCAATCTGTCGTGTTTGTCTGAATTTATTGGCACGTTTCCCAAAGATTAGAGTTAAACTTCAGGAGGACTCACAGCGGGGGACCACCTGGGTCTGTTGGGTTAGGGGAAATAAATTACATAAAAAGAATCACGCAGAAGCAGCAGAGTCCTCTATACGACGCTATAATGAGAATATGTGTGTTTGTATCAACGCTACGTGTAGCTGAAGAGAATCTCAAAGTGATCTAAAGAGTGGAGAAGAACAAACTGGAGAACAGGAAACATGCAGCAGCAGGTTGATTAGAGCACGGAGATGGTAGAGGTGGCGTGCAAACGGTCTATGGTCGTGCAGCGATCACAGGGAATAAAGGTCACCACCCCCTCCCACTGGCCCCTCCCACTGGCTCCAGGTGAATTCTCCTGATTATATCCTGCTGTGTTCTCACATCAGATCACTCTGACTTTCTGCAGAATAAAAGTACTGGAGGTCTGCCACAAGAAACTCAGGTGTGAAAGTGTCTGTTTCCTTTCAAACATGCAGCTCACCTGGAAAACTTCAGGAGTTTTGTGCAGGTGTGAAGTTTAAGATTATGTCCCTTTAAGGAGGTCCGGTCCCCATAATGTCAAAACAATTGTAAGTCCCCACAACGTCACATATACAGGTCTATATGTACACACACTGACCTCTGCCACCTTCTCTGAGTCACTACAAACTGCATGAATTTTAAACATCAAGAGACAAAGAAGAGCACAGGTGGCCTAGCGGTGACCCAAGCAAAGAGACCGTCATCCTACACACGTGTGTCCCTGGTTCAAGTCCGACCTGTCTCCTGTCCTGCATGTCCTCACTCCGACCTAAATCAATCTCTTCTTAAAAACAAAACAAGGGAGAGAACATGTGTGTGTGTGTGTGTGTGTGTGTGTGTGTGTGTTATCTCGAGTATTAATCAGAGAGGACGTCTTCATTCAGGTCTCTGTACCGTGGAGAGAAATCTGATATATTTATCTCACTGCAATCTTTCCCTCCTTCTGTCTGATCCCAGAATGCTTCTCCATGAGGGCTGTTACATAACACACACACACACACACACACACACACACACACACACACACACACACATCCTACATGTCTGCTCAGTGTCGTTCATCTGTCCACTCAATCAACCTGAAAAGTCTCCACAGTTTCCCAGCACTCCCCGACCTTCTTTCAGACTCTCATCCTGAAGCTCTGCAGGAGCATTCAGCTCGATGTTAGTGTGTTATAAGAGTCAAGGTCAAAGCCATTACACTGACTTGAAATCAATCCAGGTGATGCTTCATTCTGTCTCGATGACTCTACATTAAAGATGCTGACAGATGAAATCGTCTCTGAGGCTTCACAGTGAAAACACAACATGGAGATTTGTGTTGAAACGACTGTTCAAAGGGAATGTTGCACAGCTGAGTCAGCAGATGCAGATATTTATAAAAAGAGAGTTTCTTGTTTCTTCAGGTCAGTGGGTCAAAGAAAGAGAAGTTGGTACAGTCAGACCCGCCCAAAGAGATTAGCTGAGCCCCTGAGTGAACGCGCCCTCTGCATTAGCGACAGCGCTAGCAGCTCCTCCGCCGCAGTCTGACTGAAAAAACTGTATTAAGTTATTGTAGCCTCGGGTTCAAATGCCCTGTCCTGCCATCCTTTTTTTCATGCAGGTCCGGGTGTGGGTATGCAAAGTCCGACATCACCGGTCTAACTTTTAAGGTCATTTGGCACGCCCAAAACGTTCACATCCCACACACAGGGGTTGACCATTTTGAGAAAGGGAAAGGGCGGGACCGTTACATTTTGAAATAGGCAACTAGGTTAAAGTTCAGAATCTGACCTCAGTCTTTGCTGCATGTCATCTCCTTCTCTCTCCTCCCACCATGTTCTGTCTCTCCTCAGCTGTCAGAGCCATCAAAGACAAAAGTCTTAAAAAACTAAAAAAAAACTTTTAAAGAAGACATATCACCCCCTCCTCCACCTTTTCAAACAGTCCCCTCCTCCACCTTTTCAAACAGTCCCCTCCTCCACCTTTTCAAACAGTCCCCTCCTCCATCTTTTCAAACAGTCCCCTCCTCCACCTTTTCAAACAGTCCCCTCCTCCACCTTTTCAAACAGTCCCCTCCTCCATCTTTTCAAACAGTCCTCTCCTCCACCTTTTCAAACAGTCCCCTCCTCCACCTTTTCAAACAGTCCCCTCCTCCACCTTTTCAAACAGTCCCCTCCTCCACCTTTTCAAACAGTGCCCCTGTGGTCTAAATGAAACATCTGTGCTTTGGTCAAAATATAACATGAATCAAGCACCAGAGGAGGTTTGTGACCCTGTATAAACCAGCTCTCTCAGAACGCTCCGTTTTGGTGTGTGTGTCTCTTTAAATGTAATGACCCCCCCCCCCCCCCCCCGAGTTTTCCCCGTAAACATCACTCCTCTGTAGAGAGAATAAAAATGGCCGACCTGCGTTAAAGTTTAGTTCTAGTCTGGGGGTGGAGTCTATGGGTGGAGATACCAGGGGAGGGGAGGGGATTTGTTTTCCCAGAATCCCACTGTGACATCACAAGGAGAGCACATTAGAAACAGAGCATTTTTCTCTGTGTTGTAAGACTTATGCAGACCACAAACAAAGGACTGGATGGTTTATTTCACATGTTGTGGGTCAGTAGACTCTCAGGTTACCCAGGTATATGTTTTTAGAAGAGGATTTATCAGAATATGTCTCCTTCGGTAACTTCAGGCTCTGATTGAAGTTTCATTTTCCTGTCGCTGGTTTCTGAAAGTTTCTTGGAGATCAGAGAAACGAAACCCAAAACTGTGAATGTGTAGGAAAAGAGAAATCATCACTGGGTAAATCTTCTTCTTTGAAACATTGCTGATGTTTACTCTGCTTGTTCCTCAATCCACTTCTGTCTTTCTTTTCTTTCAACACAGTTCTTCTCTCATGTTTTCAGTTCATCTTTATTTATTTTAAGTTACATTGTTTTTGTCTCTGAACCTCTCTGTCACCGTCTTAACTTCACAGCAGAATCTGTTTTAAATCAGTCTAAATCTCCTTTCACTATTCCTGATGTCCAGTTTCGATTCCTTGCTCCAAGCTGATTAACTGTCACGTCTTTGATTGATGTTCAATTCTAAGTTTTCTTTTTAGTTGAGCTCAACATAAATAATAATAATTTAAAAAAATACATTCATTTAGATTTTCATGATTTAGAGACTCAACAAAGATAACTGTTGATCTCTTTGTGTGGTTCGATCTGATTGTGATCATTTCCTCTGTGACGATGAACGCTTACGTCCATCATTTCGATCTCCTCGACCTGGCGCTTTGCATTGTGGGAACAGTACACGAGGGAGACTGGTCTGATGCAGACTGCAAAATGTTTTCAGAATCAGAACAACATCCGGGTTGCAAAAACTGAGGATCTCAAATTTGTTTGCATACTGAGTACTGCATGTTGGCCAAATGAGTAAAAACTACTAGAATAGTAGGCAGTAAAGTACAGTAAAGTGCTGTAAAGTGTGGTAAAGTGCTGTAAAGTACAGTAAAGTGCTGTAAAGTGCAGTGAAGTACAGTAAAGTGCTGTAAAGTGCAGTAAAGTGCTGTAAAGTGCAGTGAAGTACAGTAAAGTGCTGTAAAGTACAGTAAAGTGCTGTAAAGTGCAGTGAAGTACAGTAAAGTGCTGTAAAGTGCAGTAAAGTGCTGTAAAGTACAGTAAAGTACAGTAAAGTGCTGTAAAGTGCAGTGAAGTACAGTAAAGTGCTGTAAAGTACAGTAAAGTGCTGTAAAGTGCAGTGAAGTACAGTAAAGTGCTGTAAAGTGCAGTAAAGTGCTGTAAAGTACAGTAAAGTACAGGAAAGTGCTGTAAAGTGCAGTAAAGTGCTGTAAAGTACAGTAAAGTACAGTAAAGTGCAGTAAAGTGCTGTAAAGTGCAGTAAAGTACAGTAAAGTGCTGTAAAGTGCAGTAAAGTGCAGTGAAGTACAGTAAAGTGCTGTAAAGTGCAGTAAAGTGCTGTAAAGTACAGTAAAGTACAGTAAAGTGCTGTAAAGTGCAGTAAAGTGCTGTAAAGTACAGTAAAGTACAGGAAAGTGCTGTAAAGTGCAGTAAAGTGCTGTAAAGTACAGTAAAGTACAGTAAAGTGCAGTAAAGTGCTGTAAAGTGCAGTAAAGTACAGTAAAGTGCTGTAAAGTGCAGTAAAGTGCTGTAAAGTACAGTAAAGTGCAGTAAAGTGCTGTAAAGTGCAGTAAAGTACAGTAAAGTGCTGTAAAGTGCTGTAAAGTGCAGTAAAGTGCTGTAAAGTGCTGTAAAGTACAGTAAAGTTACAATTCACTCAGCAGACGCTTTTATCCAAAGCGACGTACATCAGAGAGTAAGAACTAATCCATTCATACACCTCCACTGACGCAGAGGGAGCAATGTGGGGTTAAGTGTCTTGCCCAAGGACACATAGGGCATGTTGCCCAGCTGGGGATCGAACCTTCGACCTTCCGGTTGAGAGGCGCCGCCCCCAAAAAAAGGTGATGTAAAGTAAGGCAGTAAAGTACAGTAAAGTGCTGTAAAATAAGGCAGTAAGGTGCTGTAAAGTGCTGTAAAGTAAGGCAGTAAAGTACAGTAAAGTGCTGTAAAATAAGGCAGTAAAGTGCTGTAAAGTGCTGTAAAGTAAGGCAGTAAAGTACAGTAAAGTGCTGTAAAGTAAGGCAGTAAAGTGCTGTAAAGTGCTGTAAAGTAAGGCAGTAAAGTACAGTAAAGTGCTGTAAAATAAGGCAGTAAAGTGTTTACGTTCATGTAGGAAAGCTCAGAGAAGTTCATTCCATAAGTGCACAGAAACACAGCTCAGTCACAGAAACACAGATCAGTCACAGAAACACAGAAACACAGCTCAGTCATAGAAACACAGCTCAGTCACAGAAACACAGAAACACAGCTCAGTCACAGAAACACAGAAACACAGCTCAGTCACAGAAACACAGCTCAGTCACAGAAACACAGCTCAGTCATAGAAACACAGAAACACAGCTCAGTCATAGAAACACAGAAACACAGCTCAGTCACAGAAACACAGCTCAGTCATAGAAACACAGCTCAGTCATAGAAACACAGCTCAGTCACAGAAACACAGCTCAGTCACAGAAACACAGCTCAGTCATAGAAACACAGCTCAGTCATAGAAACACAGAAACACAGCTCAGTCACAGATCAGTCATAGAAACATAGAAACACAGCTCAGTCATAGAAACACAGCTCAGTCATAGAAACACAGCTCAGTCACAGAAACACAGCTCAGTCATAGAAACACAGCTCAGTCATAGAAACACAGAAACACAGCTCAGTCATAGAAACACAGCTCAGTCACAGAAACACAGCTCAGTCATAGAAACACAGCTCAGTCACAGAAACACAGAAACACAGCTCAGTCATAGAAACACAGCTCAGTCACAGAAACACAGAAACACAGCTCAGTCACAGAAACACAGAAACACAGCTCAGTCATAGAAACACAGAAACACAGCTCAGTCATAGAAACACAGAAACACAGCTCAGTCATAGAAACACAGCTCAGTCATAGAAACACAGAACCACAGCTCAGTCATAGAAACACAGAAACACAGCTCAGTCATAGAAACACAGATCAGTCATAGAAACACAGAAACACAGCTCAGTCATAGAAACACAGAAACACAGCTCAGTCATAGAAACACAGAAACACAGCTCAGTCATAGAAACACAGAAACACAGCTCAGTCACAGAAACACAGCTCAGTCAGAGAAACACAGCTCAGTCATAGAAACACAGCTCAGTCATAGAAACACAGAAACACAGCTCAGTCATAGAAACACAGAAACGCAGCTCAGTCACAGAAACACAGCTCAGTCAGAGAAACACAGCTCAGTCATAGAAACACAGCTCAGTCATAGAAACACAGCTCAGTCACAGAAACACAGCTCAGTCAGAGAAACACAGCTCAGTCATAGAAACACAGCTCAGTCATAGAAACACAGCTCAGTCACAGAAACACAGAAACACAGCTCAGTCATAGAAACACAGCTCAGTCACAGAAACACAGAAACACAGCTCACTCACAGAAACACAGAAACACAGCTCAGTCATAGAAACACAGAAACACAGCTCAGTCATAGAAACACAGAAACACAGCTCAGTCATAGAAACACAGCTCAGTCATAGAAACAGAGAAACACAGCTCAGTCATAGAAACACAGCTCAGTCATAGAAACACAGAAACACAGATCAGTCACAGAAACACAGCTCAGTCATAGAAACACAGAAACACAGATCAGTCACAGAAACACAGCTCAGTCACAGAAACACAGCTCAGTCACAGATCAGTCACAGAAACACAGCTCAGTCATAGAAACACAGCTCAGTCATACAAACACAGAAACACAGCTCAGTCACAGAAACACAGCTCAGTCACAGAAACACAGCTCAGTCACAGATCAGTCACAGAAACACAGAAACACAGCTCAGTCATAGAAACACAGAAACACAGATCAGTCACAGAAACACAGCTCAGTCACAGAAACACAGCTCAGTCACAGATCAGTCATAGAAACATAGAAACACAGCTCAGTCATAGAAACACAGCTCAGTCATAGAAACACAGCTCAGTCACAGAAACACAGCTCAGTCACAGAAACACAGCTCAGTCATAGAAACACAGCTCAGTCATAGAAACACAGAAACACAGCTCAGTCATAGAAACACAGAAACACAGCTCAGTCACAGAAACACAGCTCAGTCACAGAAACACAGCTCAGTCACAGATCAGTCATAGAAACACAGAAACACAGATCAGTCACAGAAACACAGCTCAGTCACAGAAACACAGCTCAGTCACAGATCAGTCATAGAAACATAGAAACACAGCTCAGTCATAGAAACACAGCTCAGTCATAGAAACACAGCTCAGTCATAGAAACACAGCTCAGTCACAGAAACACAGCTCAGTCACAGAAACACAGCTCAGTCACAGAAACACAGCTCAGTCATAGAAACACAGAAACACAGCTCAGTCATAGAAACACAGAAACACAGCTCAGTCATAGAAACACAGCTCAGTCATAGAAACACAGAAACACAGCTCAGTCATAGAAACACAGAAACACAGCTCAGTCATAGAAACACAGCTCAGTCATAGAAACACAGCTCAGTCACAGAAACACAGCTCAGTCACAGAAACACAGAAACACAGCTCAGTCATAGAAACACAGAAACACAGCTCAGTCACAGAAACACAGCTCAGTCATAGAAACACAGAAACACAGCTCAGTCATAGAAACACAGAAACACAGCTCAGTCATAGAAACACAGCTCAGTCATAGAAACACAGAAACACAGCTCAGTCATAGAAACACAGAAACACAGCTCAGTCATAGAAACACAGCTCAGTCATAGAAACACAGAAACACAGCTCAGTCATAGAAACACAGAAACACAGCTCAGTCACAGAAACACAGCTCAGTCATAGAAACACAGAAACACAGCTCAGTCATAGAAACACAGAAACACAGCTCAGTCATAGAAACACAGCTCAGTCATAGAAACACAGAAACACAGCTCAGTCATAGAAACACAGAAACACAGCTCAGTCACAGAAACACAGCTCAGTCACAGAAACACAGCTCAGTCACAGAAACACAGCTCAGTCACAGAAACACAGAAACACAGCTCAGTCATAGAAACACAGAAACACAGCTCAGTCATAGAAACACAGCTCAGTCATAGAAACACAGAAACACAGCTCAGTCATAGAAACACAGAAACACAGCTCAGTCACAGAAACACAGCTCAGTCATAGAAACACAGAAACACAGCTCAGTCATAGAAACACAGAAACACAGCTCAGTCACAGAAACACAGCTCAGTCAGAGAAACACAGCTCAGTCATAGAAACACAGCTCAGTCATAGAAACACAGAAACACAGCTCAGTCATAGAAACATAGAAACACAGCTCAGTCACAGAAACACAGCTCAGTCACAGAAACACAGCTCAGTCACAGATCAGTCATAGAAACATAGAAACACAGCTCAGTCATAGAAACACAGCTCAGTCATAGAAACACAGCTCAGTCACAGAAACACAGCTCAGTCACAGAAACACAGCTCAGTCATAGAAACACAGCTCAGTCACAGAAACACAGCTCAGTCATAGAAACACAGAAACACAGCTCAGTCACAGAAACACAGCTCAGTCACAGAAACACAGCTCAGTCATAGAAACACAGAAACACAGAAACACAGCTCAGTCATAGAAACACAGAAACACAGCTCAGTCACAGAAACACAGCTCAGTCACAGAAACACAGCTCAGTCACAGATCAGTCATAGAAACATAGAAACACAGCTCAGTCATAGAAACACAGCTCAGTCATAGAAACACAGCTCAGTCATAGAAACACAGAAACACAGCTCAGTCATAGAAACACAGCTCAGTCATAGAAACACAGCTCAGTCACAGAAACACAGCTCAGTCACAGAAACACAGCTCAGTCATAGAAACACAGCTCAGTCATAGAAACACAGCTCAGTCACAGAAACACAGCTCAGTCACAGAAACACAGCTCAGTCATAGAAACACAGCTCAGTCACAGAAACACAGCTCAGTCATAGAAACACAGCTCAGTCATAGAAACACAGAAACACAGCTCAGTCATAGAAACACAGCTCAGTCATAGAAACACAGCTCAGTCACAGAAACACAGCTCAGTCACAGAAACACAGCTCAGTCATAGAAACACAGCTCAGTCACAGAAACACAGCTCAGTCATAGAAACACAGCTCAGTCATAGAAACACAGCTCAGTCACAGAAACACAGCTCAGTCACAGAAACACAGCTCAGTCATAGAAACACAGAAACACAGCTCAGTCATAGAAACACAGAAACACAGCTCAGTCACAGAAACACAGTTCAGTCACAGAAACACAGCTCAGTCATAGAAACACAGAAACACAGAAACACAGCTCAGTCACAGAAACACAGCTCAGTCATAGAAACACAGCTCAGTCATAGAAACACAGCTCAGTCACAGAAACACAGAAACACAGCTCACTCACAGAAACACAGCTCAGTCACAGAAACACAGCTCAGTCATAGAAACACAGCTCAGTCATAGAAACACAGCTCAGTCACAGAAACACAGCTCAGTCATAGAAACACAGCTCAGTCACAGAAACACAGCTCAGTCATAGAAACACAGAAACACAGCTCAGTCACAGAAACACAGCTCAGTCATAGAAACACAGCTCAGTCATAGAAACACAGCTCAGTCACAGAAACACAGCTCAGTCACAGAAACACAGCTCAGTCATAGAAACACAGCTCAGTCATAGAAACACAGAAACACAGCTCAGTCACAGATCAGTCACAGAAACACAGCTCAGTCACAGAAACACAGCTCAGTCATAGAAACACAGAAACACAGCTCAGTCACAGATCAGTCACAGAAACACAGCTCAGTCACAGAAACACAGCTCAGTCACAGAAACACAGATCAGTCACAGAAACACAGCTCAGTCACAGAAACACAGCTCAGTCACAGATCAGTCACAGAAACACAGCTCAGTCACAGAAACACAGCTCAGTCATAGAAACACAGCTCAGTCATAGAAACACAGCTCAGTCACAGAAACAAAAGGCAGTAGACTTCATGATCATATTTGTCCCACAGATGAAGAGGAAGTCTGACTCCATTAATTACATAATGATCACTTCCTCCTGTTACTTTACAAACACTCCACTTAAAGATTTACGTCCTCAGGATCATTGTTCTCTCTTTACCTCATCGCTCTACAGCGTCGTATTCAGCTCCTGCATTTACAGCTCACACCAATAATATCAAGAGCAGATACTTCTAGTGGACACACTTTAATCCATGGCAGATGATGTTGCAGATTTACGGCCTGTTTACGTGAAGCTGCGATCGACCGCAACGATCCACAAACAACATCCAAATGTTCCAAATCATAAATAATAATACAGACACGCTCGTTCACACACAGATTAAATTAAGCAGCTCTTACCTTATTCTGCTTTTGTAAAGCTCAGTTATCATCCAGAAGTTCTCCTCAAGACTGTGACATCTCTGCCACAGTGTGTGTGTCTGTGTGTGTGTGTGTGTGTGTGTGTGTGTGTGTGTGTGTGTGTGTGTGTGTGTGTGTGTGTGTAGAGTCCAGATGTAGAGCTCTTTCCAGTAGTTCCAAAGTGTTCCTTATTGTTATTTTTTTTGGGTGTAATCTTTATATCACATACAGATGTTCTCCTGCTCCTGTCACATCTGTGTTCTGCTGCAGGTTCCTCCTCTCTGCTGGGTTCTCCTTGGTTCTGCTGGTTCTCCTTGGTTCTGCTGGTTCTGCTGAGTTCTGTATGAATGGCTTGCTTTCTGTCTGTCTCTCGCTCCTCGTTGGGAGTTCTGCTCCTTGTTTCCTGTTTGTTTTATTTTCTAGCTGCATCAGGAAATGGTCATCTTTTCCTCTTCCTCAACCCCCCCTCCCCCTCCCTCCCGCTGACGACCCCCAGCTAATATACACACACACACACACACACACACACACATACACACACACACACACACACACACTACACCCTGGACCTAGTAATGGGACAGGTTTCTGTCACTTAAGCAGCAGCGCCACCTGCTGGAGCTTTTAGAGCCAGCTGCCACATTCAGCTGTGTTTGATATGATCAGACACACAATTACAAACACATGCATGTTACATTATGCAACATGTTTATTTCTGCTGTAAAGTTGGACATTTTAACATGGGGCTCTATGGGGATGGTCACACTTATTGGGACAGCCTCTAGTGGACACTGGAGGAACTGCAGCTTTTTAACATCAAACTTTTCTTAATGTTTCATCCCTGGAGGAAGTCGTTGGTACAGAATATGTTTCTATAAGACGTGTTGTTTTTGATGGAAGAGAACTCTTACTACAGACCTTGAAACTGAAGGAGTTTGATTGGTTTACAGTTGGACAATAATGTGTAGTGAGTGAAATGATAAAGTGACCTTACTATATGATCAGATATTAAAGGCAGGGTTTGTAATTTTCTAAAGCTAGCATGATTTTAAAAGTAGCATTCCCTCAGTGCTCCGTCTGCACCCCATCCCCTCTGTGCGCCCTCTAAAGCCACGCCCCCTCACTTACATGCACGAGCGCCGTCGCTCCAGAAGCGGACCTCAGCTCAAGCTTTGAGTGTGAGCTAGAGCACACAAGAGGTAGAGAACGAGCAGGGAGACAGGGAGGCGTCTGATTGGTTCATCAGATTGGTACCTCGTGGCAGACATTGGTTGAAGTTTTTACAGACTTACAAACTGATACAGATGATGGATTTTCTTTGTTCCTTTTTCAGAGAACATGAGTTATTAATTTCTGTCAGGACCTAAAGACAATTTCAACTAAAATCTTAAAAAGTGGATCAGGAGGAAATGAACAACACTGACTTTATGGAAACATGCTATGTTGACGTGCTGGTTAAAATCTATCATTATTAAAATACTTTTTTAGAGGTTTCCTTTTAGTTTTATATTTTACATCATCTTTAATTAGCTCTTTTAATATAGCGAAGAAGATATTTGCAACAACTGATTCTCATGTTTCAACCAGGACAGTCTGATCTGTCGTCCTCTGGTGGCAAAAAGGTGAATTGCAGGATTTTACAAAATTATAACAAGTGAGATTAAATAATCAAATAGGAAGTGTTCAATACAAAATAGAATTGTGTAAGTATAACTAGACTAGACATTTATCAAATACCTATGAAATTGAAAAAAATATCATCTGTGATTTCATTTAAAAATGTAAATTCTGTTTTCATTCATATTTACTTCTTTCCCAATTACTTTTTGTTCACAGTCATCAAAAGTCTGATTAGAAATCTAAACTGACAGGTGAAGGTAGAATGTGTGACCTTCTTGATCCAGTAGATGTCGCCCTTGAGCTCCAGCATGAAACCAAAACAAACTGCTGTTAGGCCACGCCTCCTCCACGCTGAAGCCTCCGCTCTCCTCCAGAGACACACCTCCAACCCCCCTGCACTCAAGTTCACATGACGGAGTTTAGAACAAGCAGGAGACAAACTTGCTCGAGTTTCCATCACCTGTGTCCTGCATTGTTGTGTTAGCATGCTAACGTTAGTGCTCTTTAGTTAGCTCGTAGCTTCACATCACCTGTGTCCTGCATTGTTGTGTTAGCATGCTAATGTTAGCGCTCTTTAGTTAGCTCATAGCTTCAGATTGTTGTGTTAGCATGCTAATGTTAGCGCTCTTTAGTTAGCTCGTAGCTTCACATTACCTGTGTCCTGCATTGTTGTGTTAGCATGCTAATGTTAGTGCTCTTTAGTTAGCTCATAGCTTCACATTGTTGTGTTAGCATGCTAATGTTAGCGCTCTTTAGTTAGCTCGTAGCTCCACATTTCATGTAAACTGACACAGAATGAGCGTGATCTAAAAACTCTTACTAACATCCAAATAATCAGTGAGTATGTTCTTCTTCTTCTCTCTAGTTCTTGACTAAAACAGCTTTTATACACAAGGGGAGGAGCCGGCCGTCCCGTCCATGTAAACACGGCTCTGACAACAACACAGCCAGCGGGACTCGAGCTTCTCCCTCATTGTAGACAGTCATGACTCAGAGACACATTTACACAGGACAGACTTTATGATTTATTTATGTGGAACATGTCGATCATTCTTCCTTTAAATATAATTTGTGAAAAGAGAGGAACAGAGAGACGCTCTCACAGATGAATGACACATTTATTTATAAAACACAGATAATCCTCATATTAACATATTTTTTATGTATTTATTTATTTGTCAACTGTGACATGAAGAGTACAAAAGATTTATGAGAAATCAAAGCACATGTGCCTTAAGGAAATACCAATCATGTGGTTAAAAAATGTTGTCTAAACAAGTTGAAGGATCTGAAACTGCGGTGTTCAGACGTAAGCTTTAGAGCTGCCGCTGTTGGAGGCCGGAGCTGCTCTGTAGATGTTCTGTCCCTGGCTTGTCTTGGTGAAGTTGTATGAAAACTGTCTGCAGGAAACCACAAAGTACACACACATTACACAACAGAAACACACAATCCTAGATGATACAGAGTGACCATTCTCTCCAAAACAAGCCATCATCAATCAAATTTAAAGGACCTTTAAAGGTCCAATCAGTGAGCTGTGTAGAGAGTGAGATGATAAAGGTATCTTACTATCTGATCATTAAGGAAACATGTTGAAGTGCTGGCTTCTCTGACAACAATGCAGCAGCCAGTATGTCCTCCTCCTAACTTTAGATTCTGCTCCTGAATGCTCTGGATTTGTTTGGACCAGAGAAGGTAGGCGCTTTTAAGACACGCCCCCACATGGCCGTTTTGGACGCCCCTCGGTTTGTCAGATATGAGAGCAGTTATCAGGTCAACAGGTGTTGCAGCGATGGAAGCGGGCAAGAGAAGTGGTTCAGATAGAAGTGATTGTACCCGACCTAAAAAGCCTCTGCATGTTTCTAATAAGCTCCACGAGCAGAAACGTGCTCAAACTAGGATCAATATTGGAGATGCTTTTGAAAAATGGCTTTTCTGTGTTTTATATGTTTCTTATTTCGTTTTTATGTTTAATTGTTTTGTTCAGTTAAAGAGGGTTTAGTGGTTCTCTCAGGCAGTGGAATAAAAAAACTGACTGTGTAGGTAACAAGGCCCCCCTGTGGACAAACCCCAGTACTGCCCCCCTGTGTGGTGCTGTTTGTTTACCGTGGGGAAGGAGGGGCGTGGGACGTCCTCCTGCAGGAGCAGCAGAGCATCGATCCTCCCAGTATGGCCAGACAGGAGGCAGCCCAGCCCAGATATAGACCAGTACCCAACTCGAACCTGCAGCAGTGACACACTCATTAAAAAAGTAGATTTATTGTGTTAGTCCGACTAAAACTGGACTAAGTACATGTTAGTCTGACTGATGGAATTTCTCAAAAACACACCCAACTAATGTGATGGGGGGGGAGGGGGATTTACTCTTACATGTTTTGCACCTCAATCAGAACCAAACAGGACTACACGTTCTAAGCATGCTCCACAGTCGCCAAGTCGGGATGCGACCCAGAAGTTGAACTGCTTAAATGCGTAGCATAGCAGAAGTCGTGTTGTTGTCTGCCACCAGATATGACCATCAGTGAGAGGGATAGCGTGCATCGCATTTCAACCAAAAGTAAAGCCGAGAGCATGTACGAACTGTACAGAGCTGAAGACTCGTACATGTTTTCACCATAAAGAAAAACGATCCCCACTTTGCTGTTGGATCTGTTTGTTAGCTAGGTCAACGGAGAGTAGGTCCATTAGTAACTAGTCTACAGGGGGTCACCTACTGTTGAGGAGTTGGACATACTTCCATCAATAAATGGATTCTCCCTTGGTTTTTTGGTAAATTGGGATTTCTTGGGATAATTACATAATAAACAGTCGCTTACTGTTCAGGTAAAAGTACTGAGTGAGTGAGCAGGAGGTCACACACACACAACACACACTGACCTGACTCCTCCGTAGAGCGGGTCGTAGAAGTCGTGGATGACTCTGGCGGCGTACCAGGACACTGCGATCAGAGTGAAGACACCTGGATAGGTAACAATTCAAAGGTGGTTGGTCAATCTGAGTATTTTAAACCACAGAATGGCCAGCTGTCATGTGGTTAAACACTGTTTCTAAGAAATAAAACATGCATTTAAAAAGCATTGTGAAGGTGTCACTCGCTGGGGAAACAGGAAAGGAGGGGTGGGAGGAGCTGAGGGATGAAGGGGGTGTGTCCAAAGAGAGCGTTTGTTTTGGTCTGAAAATCTGCTCTGAAAGTTGCAAAGTAAGCCAAAACAATTAGCTTAGCTTAGCATGACTCAAACCATTGGATACATCCAGAGAAGTTTAATATAAAGAATGGAAAAAATGGAGAATGATAAACAACATTTGTTTTCTTCAAAGTATTTGACACGGATGATCATTTGAGGTGTTAAATCAGAGAGGAATCATGGAGTCACAAACCTGACAGGATGAACAGGATTCCTCCGGCCAGAGCGATCTGCTCTTTGACATGCTCAGAGGTTCTGCCGATCTTGGTGCACTTGAGTCCGAGCACAGAGACGATGATGGAGGCCAGACCGACCAGCAGGGACAGGATCATCAGAGCTCTGCACGTCTGCAGGTGGACTGTAAAACATTTTTAAAAAATCACACTTTACAGAGTTTCATATGAATGCTATTTGTTAATCCACACTTCCTAAAGCCAAAGAGAGATTTCAGGTTATATCTTTCTCTTAGACCCAAGACATATTCCCCATGAGGACAATAAAGTTCATCACATTGTATCATATTGTTTCGCATTCTACCTAGGTGTGAAAGTAGTTTAAATTCCTGCATGTGTGTGTCTGTAAGATGAGTCCTCACCCGGCAGCCCGAGCACCGTCTTGAACTTGCTGCACTGAATGGAGCCCATAGAGGTGGCGGCGCAGCTCATCCACAGACCCTCAAACTGCCACTGACTGCTGCTGACCGACTCGGCCTGACTCCTCACCTTCCACACCTGAGAGGAGGTGCAGCTGGACTGCAGACACCAGGACACCACGCCCAGAAGCAGACCCACCACCTGCAGGCCCACCGCCATGATGCTTCAAGTCCCCCCCTACAAACACACAGACACCTGGAACACCTGGAACACATCAGACAGTCTTTAGCTCACACATGATCTGCTTTCAATTTCAAAAAGTAGCAACCTCCAGCGCCAAGAAATTAAGTTGAAGTTACAGTGGATAAAAACTGCAGTTCCTCCAGTGTCCACTAGAGTCTGTCTCCTGTAGTGAGTCAGTCCCCATAGAGCTCCATGTTAAAATGTCTAACTTTACAGCTGCAGTTCCTCCAGTGTCCACTAGAGTCTGTCTCCTGTAGTGAGTCAGTCCCCATAGAGCTCCATGTTAAAATGTCTAACTTTACAGCTGCAGTTCCTCCAGTGTCCACTAGAGTTTGTCTCCTGCAGTGAGTCAGTCCCCATAGAGCTCTATGTTAAAATGTCTAACTTTACAGCTGCAGTTCCTCCAGTGTCCACTAGAGTCTGTCTCCTGCAGTGAGTCAGTCCTCATAGAGCCCCATGTTAAAATGTCTAACTTTACAGCTGCAGTTCCTCCAGTGTCCACTAGAGTCTGTCTCCTGCAGTGAGTCAGTCCTCATAGAGCCCCATGTTAAAATGTCTAACTTTACAGCTGCAGTTCCTCCAGTGTCCACTAGAGTCTGTCTCCTGCAGTGAGTCAGTCCTCATAGAGCTCTATGTTAAAATGTCTAACTTTACAGCTGCAGTTCCTCCAGTGTCCACTAGAGTCTGTCTCCTGCAGTGAGTCAGTCCCCATAGAGCTCCATGTTAAAATGTCTAACTTTACAGCTGCAGTTCCTCCAGTGTCCACTAGAGGCTGCCCCTGACCTTTAACCTCTGGGCCGTGTTTGTGCTGTTGGAGATTTGTTCCTGTAAATATCAGACTAATAATCTGTCTTTCTGTGAGCTTTAATGGACTTACAGACTGTCCAACAAGTCTGAGCTCCACTTTTTACAACCAGCGACTTAAAAGAAATATTTTGTTTACATGTTAGCAACAATTAGCAGCAATGTGATGCATTTTTAAAGATCCAATATCCTCCTTGTGTTCACCTTCCATGTCATCAGTCTGTGAAACCTACAGAGCAGCTTTACATGATCTGATTCATCTGATACCGCCTCACAAACCCTCAGGCTTAGTTTCAACTGCTGTCTCTTTAAGACCCCCCTCTCAACATGCACACTTTCTTCTGATTGGCCAGCTCTCTGGAGACCTTCAGGGGGGCAGAACGCTGCAGGGCTGCCAGGGGAGGGCTGCTCTCCAGTGCTGGGAGAAGAGAGTCTATGTAAGGGTCTTACGTAGAGGCTTGAAGCCGTCTGGTCAAATTCTTGGTTTCATATCAGAGAACTATGGCGTGATTTACAGAACAAGCCGTTTAGCGCCCTCTTCAGACTCATCCTGGGATTACTCCAACAAACGTTTACCTCATGATCTGACACTTTGCCCACGTTTAGTTTGGACATCCAGCATTGAAACACTGTGAGAGTTTAAAATGGGGATCAGCAGAATAGGTCGACTCTAACCTTTGATAACGTAGCATTTGCTAACCGCTCACTTCTCTCCAGCCCCCCCCCCCCCCCCCCCCAAATATGGTAACTTCTGGCTCCAGAAAAACAACATGGCTGAACTCAAAGGTTGAAAAAGGCAATTGTGAAATCAAAGGTTGACATCAGAGTGGCTCCATCCGTTACTCAGAGACTTTTGTTTCATACTTCATTTATCACAAATCAAAAGATTTCAGATAAAAACGATTATTCCTTTCTACCAGTCTGCTTAATATTCCCTCAGATTTCAGTTCCTACCGTTCTCCCGGATGTGAAGTCTGAGGCGTTTTGTGTCTCTTCTCTTCAGCTGTCTGTCCGCTTCGTGTCCGTGATGTGGACGGTCTCTGCGGACCTGATCTGATCCTCTGAGGTCTGCCGGTCTTTAGGGTCAATGAACTCAAACCAGCGCTGAACACACAGAAATATCGACGTACGAGAATCCCAGAGTTTCACCTCTGACTGTGTTTGCTAGCAGAAGGTTTCAGGGTCCTTAAAGTACCCCGACTCACCTGGAAAACCTGATTTAAAACATCTGAAAATCACGCTTGAAATGTTTCCGGTTTATATTTGATTGAGGTTTTTATTTTATGTACTCCTATTCTCTTTTTATCGCTGATTAATTAGAATGAGAATGTGATTTTGACCAATAACAAAGCAATCAATACAATCATACAAAACTGTGTTTGGGCAGCGCAGGTACATTTAGTGTTTCTTTGTATGTTTGACAGCTTTCAGTATTTATTTCCATGTTTTTTGGTGTCTCTTTAGTTGCATCTACACTTCTTCTGGACCCTCTTGTTTTTACTTAAAGGTCGTGTCGTCATGGCTGTTCTGCTTCTTTCTGTGTTGATTTGTTGTTGTCATGTTGTTTCTCTGAGTTGTAGTTTTGTGTTTCCTTGTGGTAGTTTGTGATCTTTCTGTTGCTGTGGTTGTTTTTCATCTCGGTCGGTTTTGAAGCTGAGTAATGTCTCAGAAGCCTTTACTAAAAGTATATCCAAAGAGATTTTAACAGTAAATAAAATTCTTATTTCCAAAGCAAAGATAATTGATTGACAGACTGTGCTCAATAACGGTCAAAGGAATTTTGATTCATCTCCAACAGCTGCATGAATGTGGAGGTTTTATTTATTGTGATTGATGTTGAAGGTTGGGCGCATTGTCAAAAAATGTCAATATTCACTTGTTTGGGGCGGTAGCCTAGTGGTTAGCATGGTGTCCCATGAACAGAGGCTGTGGTCCTCCAAAGCTGCAGCCTGGGTTCAAGTCCAACCTGTGGTGTGTCATTCTCTCTTCCTGATTTCTAACTCCATCGACTGTCCTATCTCAGAATAAAGGCATAAAACCCCCCAAAAGAAACCTTAAAAATGCACTCGTTTACTTGCTGTCAAAATTTCCCTCCAATCAACGAGTAAACAAGTACAATATTGTTTATCAACTTACTGTGAAATAAAAGTTTATTATCTAAAATCAAATTTCTTACAGCTGCCAGACACTCATGGTAGTGAGGTTATTGAGATTATTAGGCTGCATATCGTCGGCATAACCACGAGATACCATAACAGGAATTTAATCGATGGCCCAGAAACAAGATATATAATGAAAATTGAATAGGTCCAAGGATTGAACCCTGAGGGACCCCACACAAGAGAGCAGAAGATCCGTATTTGTTAATTTGAGCCTTGAAATCTCTGTCAGAGAAGAAGTCATCCCTGAGACACCCAGTGCACGCATTAGGATGTCATTAGTAACTCTGAGCAGTGCAGTTTCTCTGCTGTTTTATGAGGAAGATATTCAATTAGTTTAAGAAGCTGGAGAGACGCTTTTTTCTACAGAATTTAAAAAAACGAAATTGAGGGTGGAAATTGTGATGTACTTATAAGATGATACAGACTCAATCACATCACACTGAGACGTAGTTTTGTCTTGTCTATTTGAAATCAATCTAAACTCCTGATGTTCTCTCAGATCAAAATAAGAAGCGTAAACGTCCTGTAAGATCAGCTTCTGTCTTTAAGGATGGAATAAAAATTTGTTTGCAGCTTTGTGGTGTTGGATTTTACTCTTTGTCCAAAGGGATACAGCTTCATAAAAAAATAAAACACGTATTCCTACATTTAATGAAATTTACATCTAGCTGAATGAGCTTTTATACATCTACATCTTCTCCATTATGTTACCATTACTCATTAAACGTATGTGGAACTCTTTTCAGCTACCTGTCAGTAACAACAGTATCAGTCAGAACAGCAGCTGTAAACAGAAACTAAACTCCTTGTTTGTTTGTGCGACTGTTTGTGGACTCTGAACTGTTTTCATACGGACTCCATGTTTGCAGGTCAAATTCATCCCACTGTTTCAAATGTGGACTTCAGCCGTTACCGACAAAATCATTTAATAATAACTCAATGATGATGATCACAATATTGGCTGTAAAAGTTTGAGTCAGTGATTGAGGTTTAAGACGTTACAGTCTGTTCACCGGCTGCAGGATGAAGAAATCTACTTTAGTGATTTTTTAAGATTTTTCAAACTATGACTCGTTCACACGTTTTGTAAAAATAGATCGTCTTTGGAAACTCTTTTGGAGTTTTTATTGGCTGGACAGTCAACTGAAAAACAATCAAGACAGTAAAGTTTGAACTTCCTGTGACAAAGAAGAAGAATTCATCTCCATGTGAACAAAAAACATTAATAAGAAGAGACAAAAATAATAAACCTCCGACTCCGTCCTGCTCATTTTTCTATAAATATTAAAGTGTTATAATATCTGATCCACCTCCTCTGGTCCTGGGGAAGACGAGCGGTGCAGCTTCTTTCAGTTCTCTGCACGTCTCTACATTTTATACACTCCTTACAGGCCCCCCCCCCCCATCGGCCCCGGTGGTTTAGGGTCCTACACGGCTCCTCCTCCATCAGCTCCCCCGCCCGGCCCTCCTCGAGTCCTCAGGTTGTGCCAAAGCTTCACAAAAGGCTCTCGGTTCTTCCAGATCATCTCGTGACCTGACAGGACGTACCACCTGCAGCAGAGAGGGAGCAGAGAGCATGATGGGAAAGGTCTTAGATATGTACACTTTAAACTGAAACAGCTAAAAACATTGGCATCTTCACTGTAAACGACCTCCACCAATCAAAAAGACATACTCAGGATGATCCTGGTCCCAGCAGAGGGCTGGACTGGATACAATCATTCAGACAATATTTGAAATATTTTTTAAATCTAGCGACAGACTATCAGGATAATGTCTTCATTCAATATTTCACTAAAAAGCATCAATATCAAACTGCACATTTAATATCAAGCACTAGTTTGTGTGGATTATGGCGCCCCCTGTGGACAAAGTTCAAAGTCACATTTACAACTCTTGCCTGTATTCTCAAACGTTCTGACAATCCTAAAGCTCTTAAATTAAATTTAAAAATCAGAGCGAGGAGTCGTAGCTTAGGCGTGAACACTCCCAGATCGACTCTGAGCGAGGAAGAGACACTGATGCTGCATTCAGGTACCCCTCGGATCGTCCCAGTTTTCGAGTTGGGAAGAAGTTCTCCTGACTTCAGTGTGTTCACGTGATTTCAGTTCAGAAAGTCTGAATGTGTCTGTTATATTTGAGCTAAAAGTCGATGTACAAAAACGTGAATTAATAAAAAGTAACTCAACATTATCAAAACATATTTTGCCCCCCATGTGAAGACGATCATGACGTCAGGTCTCATTTTAACGAGCAGAGAAACGATGCAGGTGATCAGGACGTCACAGGTGTGATTTGGTAGAAGAAACTGACTCACATTCCAAAAATGGCTCCTCCTAAATGAGCGGCGTGGTCGAATAACGTCCATCGTAACAACACACCTGCTAAATCCAGGACAAGGATGGCCTTCAGAGCCTGGGGAGAGAGAGAGAGGGAGAGAGAGAGAGAGACAGGTGAGTCAGGTGCAGCAGGTAGGTCAGGTGTAACAGGTTTTGGTCAGGTGGGTCAGGTGTAACAGGTGGGTCAGGTGTAACAGGTGTAACAGGTGTAACAGGTGGGTCAGGTATAGCAGGTAGGTCAGGTGTAACAGGTATAGCAGGTAGGTCAGGTGTAACAGGTGTAACAGGTGGGTCAGGTATAGCAGGTAGGTCAGGTGTAACAGGTTTTGGTCAGGTGTAACAGGTGTAGCAGGTAAGTCAGGTGTAACAGGGGGGTCAGGTGTAACAGGTGTAGCAGGTGGGTCAGGTATAGCAGGTAGGTCAGGTATAGCAGGTAGGTCAGGTGTAACAGGGGGGTCAGGTGTAACAGGGGGGTCAGGTGTAACAGGGGGGTCAGGTGTAACAGGTTTTGGTCAGGTGTAACAGGTGTAGCAGGTAAGTCAGGTGTAACAGGGGGGTCAGGTGTAACAGGTGTAGCAGGTGGGTCAGGTATAGCAGGTAGGTCAGGTATAGCAGGTAGGTCAGGTGTAACAGGGGGGTCAGGTGTAACAGGGGGGTCAGGTGTAACAGGTGTAGCAGGTGGGTCAGGTATAGCAGGTAGGTCAGGTATAGCAGGTAGGTCAGGTATAGCAGGTAGGTCAGGTGTAACAGAGGGGTCAGGTGTAACAGGGGGGTCAGGTGTAGAGGGTGTAGAGGGTCTCACGTTGCCGGCGGTGAAGGTTAACATGGGGAGGAAGACGATGCCGAGTTTTGATTCGGGCATTTGGGTGCAGACCGCAGCGAGGATGGTCATGATGGCTCCGGACTGAAAACAAGGAAACAGGTCATTCTGATCATTTCTATTTTTAATTCTATTGTGATAAAAAAAAACAAAGCTGCAGTCACTTACGGCTCCCAGAGACGGACCACACCTCCCCATGGCGATCTTAGCAGCATAACTGACGAAGGAAGAGATGACACCTGAGCAGAAGAGAGGACGTCAAATCAGCAACTCTCAAACACCCCCCCCCGCCCCGTGTGTCGAGGTGCAGCACCTGCAGACAGGTACACGGCCATGAACTGCTCCCTGCCCAGCATGGAGACGGCGCTGCTGGAGAAGCTCCAGAGGACGTACATGTTGGTGGCCATGTGGAGGAACGAGAAGTGGCTGAAGGTGGAGAGGACCATGGGAGCGCACAGAGTCTCTGAGGGACGACAGGAAACCGGGTTAGAACTCTGGTTTGTGATCTATGGAAGAGGATTAGGGCCACTGAAAAAAATATATTTTGGTTCTGTTTTTTTTCTTCTTTTAATTCTGACTTTATTATTATTTGAGATTAAAGTCAGAATTCTGAGAATAAAGCCCCCCCCCCCTTTTACATCTGATCTGAAACACCTGAACCCTGAGGACAGTTTGTGATTGGACGGACTCACTGGAGGCGGGGTCTGCCATGAAGTATTTGATCATGGTGCGCTGCAGAGACGGTACCTTCCAGCAGCAGAACACCATGACGTTGAGCGCAATGATCCCTGGGGAGGGAAACACAGATTATTACTCTCTGAGTTTACAGGACAAACATTTTATTTAATCTTAAAGTGAAACAGTTTGATGAAGTTTGATGTTTTCTTTAGCAAGGAGCTTCGGGACATGTGACGTCACACAGCAGCTGTTATATTACAGTATTAAAAAACGGGGCCGCACATATGAATGCATGACCACGCAGCACGACCATCCTGCTCGCCATTTTGATGAGATACCAACTCGTCGCTGAGCATCAGAGCAGAGAGAGATGTTTTAATCAGCTGCTGAAAACACCAAACTATGGATCTTTCAAAATAAAAGCTTGTGAACTAAATAAAAACTGAGGACAGACGCCTCATTTGACCACGAGTCAGAGCCAGGTCCTGTTCATTTTAATCATCTTAAGACCACATCAGTTAAAACACCTTGAGCAGGAGGAGCCATCGTAATGGAGATACCAAATCCATTCCAGGACGTAGCCTGTGCCGAGGTCCCAAAGAGAGGTGCGGCGGGCGAGTAGCACTATTCCACAGACCACCTCTAGGACTCACCTGTGACGGTCTTCTGGCCCTCGCTCAAGCTGTTCCACAATTTGTTGATCTGAAAAAACAAACATCCAATCAGGGAACAACCTGTGATTGCTCACACCTGGACAGACCCTGGTGATGTCAGAGGTGTAACTCGCTCCCTCCTCCTCACCTCGTTGCGGACATCCCCTTGTTTCCGAGGTCTCAGCTTCTCCAGCCAATCGGATCGGATCTCGTCGAAGTAGCTCTGCACTCGGGACTTGAGCGACTCGTACTGCCAGATGGCGGCTGAGCCAAAGGAGCAACCTGTAAACTGACATGGAGTTAGCACCTGTCCGTGATGTCACTGATTACATCATCAGAACATACAGGTGAGACCCTACCCTACCCCCACGGTGAAGACGAATGGTTTGATGAGCTGGCTGAAGAACAGGGGGGGGCCGTAGTGAGGCGGATGGTCCAAGTTGGGGGCGGTGGTCCGCTGCTGAGCTATGTGCTCATAGGACTCTGTTTTGGGGGGGGCTACCTCTTTCTCCACCTTCTTGATTTCTGGTTTCTTGGCAGCTTTCTTGAAGCCGCATCGCTGCTGGAAGCTGTGAGGACACCTGCTGGACGGGAGGGGAACTTCATCAACAGAGGTCTCAGTCTAATGACCTGTTAGCTAGGATCAGTACAGCGGCCCTTTCTCGATATCCACAGTTCAGTAGTCAGTACTTTATATAATAATATAATATAATATAATATAATATATAATAATATAATATAATATAATAGTCACAGTTCAGTAGTCAGTACTTTATATAATAATATAATATAATATAATATAATATAATATAATAATATAATATAATATCCACAGTTCAGTAGTCAGTACTTTATATAATAATATAATATAATATAATATCCACAGTTCAGTAGTCAGTACTTTATATAATAATATAATATAATATAATAATATAATATCCACAGTTCAGTAGTCAGTACTTTATATAATAATATAATATAATATAATAATATAATATCCACAGTTCAGTAGTCAGTACTTTATATAATAATATAATATCCACAGTTCAGTAGTCAGTACTTTATATAATAATATAATATAATATAATATAATAATATAATATAATATCCACAGTTCAGTAGTCAGTACTTTATAATATAATATAATATAATATAATAATATAATATAATATCCACAGTTCAGTAGTCAGTACTTTATATAATAATATAATATAATATAATAATATAATATAATATCCACAGTTCAGTAGTCAGTACTTTATATAATAATATAATATAATATAATATAATAATATAATATAATATCCACAGTTCAGTAGTCAGTACTTTATAATATAATATAATATAATATAATAATATAATATAATAATATAATATAATATCCACAGTTCAGTAGTCAGTACTTTATATAATAATATAATATAATATAATAATATAATATAATATCCACAGTTCAGTAGTCAGTACTTTATATAATAATATAATATAATATAATATATAATAATATAATAATATAATATAATATAATAATATAATATAATATCCACAGTTCAGTAGTCAGTACTTTATATAATAATATAATATAATATAATATATAATAATATAATATAATAAAATATAATAATATAATATAATATAATAGTCACAGTTCAGTAGTCAGTACTTTTCAGTAGGAGTTTCAGTAGTCTGAACTCTCGTGGTCATTCAGAGGTCATTTTTTGGGTCCACCTCAGTATACTGAACATTTCAGTATGGATACTAACTTCCTGGTTTTATGCAGTATGGATCGGATGCATCCTTTCAGGAAATTAATTGTATTTTACCCACAATGCTGTGCGAAATTAAACGTAAATCGTCACTTCACGTCCGCCTCCAAATCAAAACAAACGAGCGTGGATTAATAGAATCAATTTTTAATCTAGAGTTAAAATCTGACTGAAATCACTACTTTAAATTAACAACAGAAAATATAACAAATATCTGCATTATTATAAAACATTTCTCCCTCTATTTAAATAATGATTTCACTATTTAAATGTGTCTTTATTGGTTTATTTTATATTCTGTATATTACTGTCTTTCATTTGTTCTTTATGTACTGTATGTTATTTAGTTATTTATTTAAAGGTACTGTTTACTGACAGACTGAAGAGGTACTGTTTACTGACAGACTAAAGAGGTACTGTTTACTGACTGACAAAAGAGGTACTGTTTACTGACAGACTGAAGAGGTACTGTTTACTGACAGACTAAAGAGGTACTGTTTACTGACTGACAAAAGAGGTACTGTTTACTGACAGACTGAAGAGGTACTGTTTACTGACAGACTGAAGAGGTACTGTTTACTGACTGACAAAAGAGGTACTGTTTACTGACAGACTGAAGAGGTACTGTTTACTGACAGACTGAAGAGGTACTGTTTACTGACAGATTGAGTAGGTACTGTTTACTGACAGATTGAGTAGGTACTGTTTACTGACGGACTGAAGAGGTACTGTTTACTGACAGACTGAAGAGGTACTGTTTACTGACAGACTGAAGAGGTACTGTTTACTGACAGACTGAAGAGGTACTGTTTACTGACAGATTGAGTAGGTACTGTTTACTGACAGACTAAAGAGGTACTGTTTACTGACAGATTGAGTAGGTACTGTTTACTGACAGACTAAAGAGGTACTGTTTACAGACACACTAAAGAGGTACTGTTTACTGACAGACTGAAGAGGTACTGTTTACTGACAGATTGAGTAGGTACTGTTTACTGACTGACTGAAGAGGTACTGTTTACTGACGGACTGAAGAGGTACTGTTTACTGACAGATTGAGTAGGTACTGTTTACTGACTGACTGAAGAGGTACTGTTTACTGACAGACTAAAGAGGTACTGTTTACTGACAGATTGAGTAGGTACTGTTTACTGACTGACTGAAGAGGTACTGTTTACTGACAGATTGAGTAGGTACTGTTTACTGACTGACTGAAGAGGTACTGTTTACTGACAGACTAAAGAGGTACTGTTTACTGACAGACTAAAGAGGTACTGTTTACTGACTGACAAAAGAGGTACTGTTTACTGACAGACTGAAGAGGTACTGTTTACTGACAGACTAAGGAGGTACTGTTTACTGACAGACTGAAGAGGTACTGTTTACTGACAGATTGAGTAGGTACTGTTTACTGACAGACTGAAGAGGTACTGTTTACTGACGGATTGAGTAGGTACTGTTTACTGACAGACTGAAGAGGTACTGTTTACTGACAGACTAAAGAGGTACTGTTTACTGACAGACTAAAGAGGTACTGTTTACTGACAGATTGAGTAGGTACTGTTTACTGACAGACTGAAGAGGTACTGTTTACTGACAGACTGAAGAGGTACTGTTTACTGACAGACTAAAGAGGTACTGTTTACTGACAGACTGAAGAGGTACTGTTTACTGACAGACTGAAGAGGTACTGTTTACTGACAGACTGAAGAGGTACTTGGTAATTGGCCTACAGTTTGAAGGACTCCTGTCCAGTAAACAGTTTTGTTTACTTGGTGGTTTTGTCTTAATGGGGATGTTACAGAAAAGTGATTATCTGCTGATAAAGGGGGAAAACCCTCATAAATGACAATAATCTATCACTTTAAATCCATATTTTAATATTTATCTCAAACTTCATGATAAATAAAACTAAACACGTTCAGACTTCAACAAATAAACACTAACAAACCGTTAGCTCTTTTAGCCACACGGCTAACAGAGCTAACTCCGAGAAGCGGGGAAGCGTCTGTCTGTCAGCCGGGGAGAGGCTGCCTCCACCCGGCTGCGGTGACTGACCTGCCGCCCCTCGCGGAGCTCCGTAAAACATTCTCTCCGGTCAGTCGAAGCAGCACGGAGCAGCTCCTCCACGCCATAACGGAGCTCGGTGACGGTGACCCCGACAGGTCGTTCACTACCGGGTCAACAACACGGAGCTCCGAGGGCAGGACAGCGACACCTGCAGGACATACATGGTTACTGCAACACTTTACAAACGTCATAATTTACCCATTAGCAAAGTTAGCGTCAAACACATACCCATACATTTCCGGATAAGACTGTCAAAGTAAAATAAAAGTGAAGCGCATTACATTTTTTTTAATCCAAATTAATGTGTTCCTCTTTCCATTAATAGAATAGAATAGAATAGAAAAGAATAGAATAGAATAGAATAGAATAGAATAGAATAGAATGACTTTATTGATCCCAAACTGGGAAATTGTGGCGTTACAGCAGCAGGTTATCCAAACACACAATATTAGCAAATAAACACAATATAATATTAAATACAAAGTAAATAAGCACTAAAAATATCAAAACTAAGAATGGGAATATATACAAGCAGGATTTAACTAAACATTACTGGTCTTAAATATGAAAGATTAAATGTAAATGTGCAAAAACAGAGTTGTAAATGAACAGTATTGACATAGGGAGATGTGCAATCAGTGATACCATAAGTTAAAGTGCAGGAGTGTAAACATGTTATCAGCAGAGACTATTCAATAATTATTGAATAGTAACTATTCAAAAAAAATGCAATAATTTTCTTATAAAAGAGTGGCAACGTATTGAATTTTTATTAATTAATATAACCATATTTAATAAAGGGTTGGCTGCGCATTCGTTTAAAGAGAATCTAGCAATCATAATTATTCTTAAACATTCATCAAATGTACAATTAATGAAGATATATTTTTATTTATTAATTATAAAACACTCAAACTCGTCTCTTTTATTTTGAAGGCGGTGAGCAGCGGTTGCGCGGCTGTTGTTTCCGGTGGTTGTGTTTGGTGTGGTTTTAGGCTCGGCTCGGCTCGGCTCGGCTCAGATCCGACCAGCAGCGGTGGTTTCAGCTGTAGTGGACCTGTGTGTGACCGCGGAGGAAAGATGGCGGCCCCTGCTCTCTCCAGTCGGTCCGGCTCGGCGGGCAGCGTCGGGAACAGCCCCACCATGGCCGCCGGGAGACTCCCGGGCGTCGGGCCCGAGCTCGACTTCAGGTCGGCGGCCCGCATGGAGGACCTGAACCGCCTCATCCAGGAGTTCAGCAAGCACGACCAGAGAGAGTACGACGACCAGCGGGCTCTGGAGATCCACACGGCGAAGGACTTCATCTTCTCCATGCTGGGTGAGGACACACACACACACACACGCACACACACACACACACACACACACACACACACACACACACACACACACACACACACACACACACACACACACACACACACACACACACACACACACACACACACACACACACACACACACACACACACACAGTTATCTAACGGGGAACACACTGAGGCTTTACGGTGTTTATTCCACGGCAGAGGAGCGCTGCTGCAGCCCCGGGCTCCACCTGCTCTCACAGTACTACCACCGGCGGTTCTGGAGTCTGTTCTGGCCCAGGGGCAGAGACCCACAGGGGGCCACAGGGGGGCCCCTTCAACCAGTGTCCATCCCCATTATGTCACAAATAATGCTACACCAACAAAATAATTTCGTCGATGTCTCTCCCCCATATTTAGACAAGAATCATTCAGTCAACTGATATGAGTGAGAACACATTTTGAGCCACTGCTGTGGTTTAAGGTTTATCGGCCCCCCTACTGGCCTGGGGCCCCAAGGAGTTGCCTCTGAGTACTATTAAACATAATAAACCTAAGATGTTTTTGGCCTACTGGTAAAAATCAAACACAACTGTTTGGTTACCATGGAAACAAAAATAGACGTCCAAGCCACACAGTTTTGGGTATTTTCTTGTTTTTAATTTACAAAGTCGCAGGCAAACACCTGCACACCATCTGAACTGACCCTTTTTCAAGCCCCACCCACTTCCCCCTCCGTGGTTACTAGCCCCACCCCCTTGGTTACTAGGTCAGACAAAGGCTGTTTTCGTAACCGCCTACTTAATACTTCTATCGAACGTAGTGTTCAGTATGAACTGCATAAATGGGTTCACCTCTTATTAAATTACACAGAGTTGTTCTGTTTGACCTCCTCACAGACTTTTCCTGAGTGATGAAGTTTGAGACAAAGCGTGTTCTGACACAGGGAGGTCACTTCTCCACTTTGATAAAACTTTATTAACATCAGTGTTGGTCCTGTCGTTGGGATCATAACTGAGACTGCAGAGAGGAAACACGGAGGATGAACTGCAGGAATGTGACGTCTGATCAGTGAAAATGTTTCCTGTTGGAGCGTCTCATTATGATGCTGGACCTCGTCCAAGATCTGGATTAAAATAGTTGAACACAGCATCCTGTAAACACTCAGAGCACAACACACTGCAAAAGATAACCAACTGACCGACCCACGCGTTTGAATAAAGAGCTAAATTTACAGAGTGTTTCCGACACTCTGCTGTGACTCAGATTCCTTTTGATTAAAATGCAAATCAGAATTTCTTGAAGCTCATTTAGTTGTGGACAGAAGAGTCGGATCTCGTCTGCTCTGCACACAAAAATAATTTCCAAAATATTCAAACAGGAAGCGAGCAAAGCTCCTGATGTTTTCACAGCTTGTGTTTATCCAGAGAGAGAGAGAGAGACCGTCAGAGATGTGCTGGGACGAGTTTCCTCATTTTAACTTTCATCCAAAACTAAAGATGATTTCTGCTGGGCTGTTTCCTTTAAGGTGACATATCCTCCTCCTCTTCACCCAGTTTAAGTCTCAGAGCTCCTCAAAACATGTGTGTGAAGTTTCTTGTTCTAAATCCACTCTGATCCTGTATTTGATCATGTCTATAAACCCCTCTATTTCAGCCCTGCTCAGAACAGGCTGTTTCTGTGTCTGTACCTTTAAATATGTAAATTAGCTGTGTCTGACCACGCCCCCTCTCTGGAAGGACTTGGGTGTCTCTGTCTTTCTCGCTCCATGTCCTATTGTTTACAGTGAGAAGGCAGACTCAGAGGGCAGAACAAACACCTAGCTGTGGGAGTGTCACCCACCTGGGGGAGGGGCTACTGCCCTTTGTGATGTCATGAAGGGAAAATCTCCAAACGGCCTGTTTGAGCACACATTTTCTGAAAAGTGGAGCAGGCAGAAGATGGAGAGGATGGACTTTTCTCACCATTGGGGGGTTTGTAGACGGACTAGAGACATGCTATGGTTAGAAAAATATGGTGGAGAGGATTTTACAGAATATGTGACCTTTAAATACATCCCAAAAAACATTCCCCCCAGACCCCCCCTCACTCTCCACCTTAAAGAAATCCTTAAAACTCACCTCTTCAACATCGCCTACAACCACTAACAATCTTTGTTCTCATCCTCCTTCTCTAGTGTTATTTCTTCTTTGTTTTGTTTTATTCTTTGTTAAGCATCTTTGAGTACTCAGAAAAGAACTATAAAAGTCTAATGTATTATTTTTAACATTTGGTCAAGCTTTGGTGTGTCTGGTCTGAAGAAATATTAAGTTTAAACGTGGATAAATGGGGAAATATCAGAAGTAATCTGAAACTTGAAGATTTTCTTTTATTGGGCTAAATTAGTTGAAAAGAGGCAAACACAGGTCTGATTATTTAGACTGATTTATTTGCCTATTTTTCAACATTTATGCTCAAATGATGTTGAAATGGATTATTCAAGTTCAACAATAAAAGCAATTTAAAGAGAAAGGTCACAAAATGAGTATTCTGGTCACATATCTGTCTGTGATCTTTCAGTTTAAATTGTTTCTGAGAAGCTGTTTAAAAAACCACCAAACAAACTGTGTCCATCCACTCCGATACAGCGCAGGAATGCACTCATCAGCCAGGAAGTGTGTGCGTCTTTTCACTTTTGGTTCAGCAGAGCAGAAAACCAGTCCAGACCAAACCAGTCACACTGGTGCTGGTGAACACAATACCCTGTCTTTTGACACAGTCCAGACTCCAAACTCACCCACAAAGACAACCTTTAAACAAACCCAAACTTTAACCCTAACCCGACAGAGAAATCACTAAAATCATGAAAGTCCAGTCTTACCTGAGCTGATACAGGGTCAACCTTTCATCCACTTGGGTATCAAACTCAGACCTGAGGACCACAGCTAGGTAACAGGAAACTAACACACCTGGACAAACTTGAACCTGTCATGGTTCTTATACCTGGTGATCAGTTAGGTTGAGTTTGAATGTTTGAGGTTGTAGACTTAAGTGTCAATGTGTTGCATTAAACTGAACTTTGTTTCTAAAGATTTCATCAAACAATCAGAATCTTTTTGACATTCTTTAAATCAGATATTGTCAGGTTGATTCTTTGTTTTTTTTATACCAACCCTTTATGGCAAACTTGGGAAACAAATTGAAGTCCATACAGCTGTGAAGATGCTGAAAAATATTCTAGTGATGTGAAGGAATTGCCTGAATGCAGTAAAGTACTCAACCTAACAAATGTTCAGTGCTGCAAGTCCCACCCCGAACTCCCTGTACTTTTACAACGCAGTGCCCCCCATTGTAGGGACCTTTTAGAGGGGTAGATTATCAATCAATCAATCAATCAATTTTCATTTGTATAGCATCAACTCATAACAAGTGTTATCTCGAGACACTTTACAAAAAGCAGGTAAAAGACCTTACTCATTGTTATGTTACAAAAAGCAGGTAAAAGACCTTACTCATTGTTATGTTACAAAAAGCAGGTAAAAGACCTTACTTATTCTTATGTTACATAAAGCAGGTAAAAGACCTTACTCATTCTTATGTTACATAAAGCAGGTAAAAGACCTTACTCATTGTTATGTTACAAAAAGCAGGTAAAAGACCTTACTCATTGTTATGTTACAAAAAGCAGGTAAAAGACCTTACTCATTGTTAGGTTACAAAAAGCAGGTAAAAGACCTTACTCATTGTTATGTTACAAAAAGCAGGTAAAAGACCTTACTCATTGTTATGTTACAAAAAGCAGGTAAAAGACCTTACTCATTGTTATGTTACAAAAAGCAGGTAAAAGACCTTACTCATTGTTATGTTACAAAAAGCAGGTAAAAGACCTTACTCATTGTTATGTTACATAAAGCAGGTAAAGGACCTTACTTATTGCTATGTTACAAAGATCCGGCCTATCCATTATGAGCACTTTAGCAAAGCAGCAAAAGTTACAGTGGTAAGAAAAAACTGCCTTATTAAAAGGCAGAAATCTTTGGCTGGATCCCCGGCTCATGACGAAACAGTCTTCACAGGCCTAGACTGCGTCAGGCTTGGAAAGGGATAGGGGGAGAGATGGGATAAGATGCAGGAAGAGGGATAGGGAGCAAGGGGGAGATTAAAATCCCTTGGTCTTGTTTGGACCCTGGTCCTTGCAGTGGAAACACATTGAGGACTTTTTAAGATCCCTGGGTTAGAAATGCAGCAGGAGAGCTTACATTTTAAAATGTGCAAAATTCTTATGATTGTGGAGTCTTGCTATTTGAGACATTATAAACCCGACAATTCTGATGTCAGAAGTGTGATGGAGAAGAAAGTCTTGCTGTTATTAAGTTATCTGAATAGTAATTTGTTTGAGCAGACGGACAACACCTCTTGCTCTGTTTTGTATTATGATGTCATAGTTCTTACCTCGTACCGTCTGTTTTTCTTGGTCTCTCAGGAATGGTACAGAAGTTGGACCAGAAGCTCCCGGTGGCCAACGAGTACCTCCTCCTGTCAGGGGGCGTTCGGGAGGGTGTGGTTGACATGGATCTGGACGAGCTGAGCGTCTACGCCCGTGGAACAGACTATGACATGGACTTCACCCTGCTCGTCCCGGCACTCAAACTCCACGACCGCAACCAGCCGGTGACGCTGGACATGAGGCACTCGGCTCTGGGCCACTCCTGGCTCAGCCTCCGCCTTTTTGATGAAGGCACCATCAACAAGTGGAAGGACTGCTGCACCATCGTCGACCACATCAACGGGACTACCAACTACTTCTTCTCACCAACACTTGTGGCCGACTGGTTCTACCAGTCCATCTCCCTGGTGCTGCTGGAGGTACAGAAGAAGCCGCAGAGAGGGATGCCCAGAGTGGAGAAGGTGGAGAGGAACGGCACCATTATCTCCGTTATCCTGGGTGTTGGGAGCAGCAGGATGCTTTACGACATCGTCCCAGTGGTGTCGTTTAAGGGCTGGCCAGCCGTTGCTCAGAGTTGGCTGATGGAGAACCATTTCTGGGATGGAAAGATCACCGAGGAGGAGGTGATCAGTGGCTTCTACCTCGTCCCTGCCTGCTCCAACAAAGGCCGTAAGGAGAACGAGTGGCGTCTGTCGTTCGCCCGCAGCGAGGTGCAGCTGAAGAAGTGCATCTCGTCCAGCCTGATGCAGGCGTACCAGGCGTGTAAAGCCATTATCATCAAGCTGCTGTCTCGCCCCAAAGCAATCAGCCCCTACCACCTTCGCAGTATCATGCTGTGGGCCTGCGACCGCCTCCCAGCCAACTACCTGTCTCAGGACGACTTCTCTGCCCACTTCCTGCTGGGCCTGATCGACGACCTGCAGCACTGTCTGGTCAACAAGATGTGTCCCAATTACTTCATTCCACAGTGCAACATGCTGGAACACCTGTCGGACGAGACCGCCATGCTGCATGCCCGCAAACTCTCCTCAGTGCGCTCGGACCCCGCAGAGCACCTCCGCACCACCATTGAGCACGCCAAGGCCGCCAACAGGCTGACCGTGGACCTGCAATGGCGAGGAAGTGCCAACAACCTGCCATCTCCTCAGTCCGACGCCGGTGGAGAGAATCAGCCAGATGACCGTCTCGCCAAAAAGCTTCAGCAGCTGGTTACAGAGAATCCTGGGAAGTCCATCTCAGTCTTTATTAACCCAGACGACGTCACACGACCGCACTTCCGCATCGACGACAAGTTTTTCTGAGACCTCCTCTTCCCTTTTTCCTTTCTGCCTTCCTTCTTCACGACCGGTGCCCCACCTCCTCTGAAACTTTATTTTGTACATTTTTATGTTTCTCTGCCACAGAGTGAAGTGAGGTGATCGTCCAGTTATGTCTGCCAGTTTTTTATTTTTTTTTATTTTTATTTTTCTATTCCCCTCTCCCTCTTCCCTCCACTTTCACTGTGTGCCCTGTGTTTTTTACCTGCTGATTGCCTTTTAAATAGACAGCTGAATAGCAGCAGGTTGTTTTTAAAGCTGAAGGAAGAGTTAAAAAAAAAAATCCACCGTAAGATGGAATAGATGTTCCTACGTAAGAGTAGTTCAACGATCAGGGATCCTGGAAATGACAGGAAACCAACAACTCCTGAAAACGTCACAGAAGCCTGTTTGAGGTTTAAATTTGGTTCATTGATATAAATAATGGCCAGTAGTTATCACTTAACAATTGTAATAGTGCTAAATATTCTGTAGCAAAGATGTTAGAAACTTGTGATCACAGAAATTCAGGTTCCTTCAATGTAATTTAAAGAGTCCAATCTTTTCTTTTTTAATTTTGAGTTACTCTCTGAGATGTTGTCAGAAGTAAGGGCTAGTTTCTCAGACAGTATCGTATGATTGGCTTTCATATCAATGCTCAGAACAGCAACATAATTGTTTCCTGTAAGAAAACTTAAAAAACATTATAAGGAGTTGGGGATGCCAAATGGCACAAATAGAATTCTCTAACCCAGGAGTAAAGATTGCAGAGTTGTTTTGAAGGTGGATTTTATCCATGTGAAGAATGTCTTAGTCCCACTGGGGGATGATGGTACTAACGTCTTAGAAACTAACTGTAAATAGCAGAAAACTGACTGAACACTGATGTGTGTAGACAGAAAAATAGAGACTGATGATAATGTGTGGACTACTTTTCGTCTAATTTTGCACAGAATGTAAAAAAACAAAAAACAAACACCACTTTCCTCTTGATGGTGGACGCCGTGTTGGTCCTGATTCTGAAATAATGTATCATATCAGTCGACAGGTGACACCTTTTGAAGAATTGGTCATACTGCAGCTTTTAAATGTGTCTATTATCCAGTGGCAGAGCACCAAGTACACAGTGATACTGAATCAGGTCTCTCAGGTGGCATGCTGATCAGAGAGCAGTGTGGTTCAAACATTCAGGAAACACGGTTCTGTTGGAATTTGAATATATATCCCTGCGTAGGACTTAGAAAAGACACTAGTAAAAATTCAAACAGTTTCCATCCCAAGTGTAAAATCTGGTATCTTGAGAACACCAATCGGGATAAGAAATTATTTTATCATTGTGGAGGATTTGTCCGAGAAGGGGTCCAGGTTGAACAGTGGAGTCCCCAGAATAGAACCCTGAGGAACTCCGCTCTTAATTGTGTTCCCAGTTCCATATAAGTTCAAACAAAGCACTCAGTTTTTTTAGTAATTTGAGATAGATTTTAGTTGTTGTTATGTTTCAAATCAATTTGAATCTGCACATTGGAAGTATAAAGAAGGATACCCTCACCAACCTCCTAACAGTTAGTGAACAAAATACTTTAGGAACTGTAGGGATGCAGTAGACATACAATCCGAAATAACTCCCAAAGACACGTCACTTTCTTCTCCACTAAATAAAGGAGTTAAGTGGTGCTTTGCATCAGTTAACATCAGAAAATATCTCCCTAATCATCTCTACACTGAACGGCTTGAAAGCTGCAGACTG
Source organism: Labrus mixtus (assembly GCF_963584025.1). Taxonomy (NCBI): domain Eukaryota; kingdom Metazoa; phylum Chordata; class Actinopteri; order Labriformes; family Labridae; genus Labrus; species Labrus mixtus. The sequence continues at coordinate 29,733,105 of NC_083620.1, read as the reverse complement.
ACGCCTTGTTTTGAAGCTTTGTGTGTGAACGAAGTGTGACGGCATTTTCCTACTGCCCCTGAACACAGCACTGTGTACTCAGTCTTCTCCACAGTTTAACACTCAGGTTAATCTGCTGCTCTATGACCGCTATGTTGTCACAGAATATTCATTTAGACATGATCACAGACATCTCTTTCCACTTGCTCCTGTCACTTTAATTTTTAGTACTTATGAGTTTATTGCATTTTTCTGTTTGCTTCACTGTCGAGTATGAACTCGTGTTTGATGTTTCCTTTTCTGCTGCTTTTTTCTTGTGTTTTTAGGTGTTGGGGTTTATCTCTCCTTCAGTTTAACCAGCTCAGGATGTTAAATTCATCCTTTTTTATTAATTGTGATCAAGATTCACACTGTTTTAGATAATTTCATCTAAATGCTGGAATGGAGGCACTGTTTCTAAATAATCTCTGAACAGTTGACATTTCTGTTCTGACATTTACTGAAACTGATCAGTCATCATGAAAACAGATAAAATGCAACGAGCAAATATCAGCTTTTAATGAGGGTGTTTTCACATTTGGCACGCTCCCCCTCCCCCGCTGGGCTGCGTTCACATTCATCATTTCATCGTTCTGTATTCAGAAACCCTACACAGTCTGATACAGCAGGTGGCAGTACACAAGTTGTTGGTTTTCAAATCTGCCAAAAAGCAGAAAGAAGAAGAAGCAACCATGGCAACCACTCGTGCACTCATCCTGCTAACTGTGGATGTTTTGTTATTTCTGACACTCCAACAAAGACCCTCTTCCTACGTCCACATCTACCTCAGTGGACCAAACGAGCCCGTGCTGCACGGATAAGATAGTTTTAGAAGCGACAGAAGCCGTTTAGAATCACGTTATATAGTGGCCCACGTCCTTGTTTAAGCACAGTTGCGTTCACATCTCCCGCAGACCGCACACATAGATCGTGCCCAAAACCACCTATTCAAGCGGACTCGGGGTCAAGCGTGAAACCACCCTAAGTTTTAAGTCAATCAGAGTTTTGTCAATTGAATCTTTTTTGGCTGTCCAATACGAGAGTAGATAACCATGTAACTCCATATCGTACATGGGAATTATTCTTAACGTGCTAAAGGCATGTTTAACAGAGATTTATTCTTGTGTAGGAAAAGCTTTTAAACATTTGCAGGTGACTGATTTATTCATTTTTTAAAGTGAAGTCCGTGTGCTGAACAGTAAATGAGAGAAATCAGAGACAGGAGTTGGTTTAATGTCAACAGCTGATTGGCTGGCAGCTGCTGAAGCTTCTTGGAACAGAAGCTGAAAAAAACATGAATTTACACATTGATTTTTACCAATCAGTTCAGAAAGTCACTATTAATGAACAATTTATCTTTGCAGAAAGAGAGAAAAACACTCCGAACCTGAGTTTTAAACTTTTGTTTCAGCACCGTTTCTCAAAAGCAGAAACACACTCCCTGCATTTTCCCTCCATTTCAATGTATCAGATCAATCTTTTTAATGAGGCTTTGGTTGTGCCTGTGGCTAAGCACCATGGGAGTTGTAGTTGTTCCTGAGCTGGTTTTGCTGAGGCGAGTTGGTTCCTGTTTCTTTTTTTTTTTTCTCAATATGTCTTTGTGTTTTCAACGTCCTCAAACATTTCCAGAAACATGCCAAAAAAATCCTGCAGACATCTGACCGGCAATGTGATCTACATGTCCTCATCCTCAAGTGCAATTAGTGGAAAATACACACACACACACACACCACACAGGTACACACACATACACATCTTGTTGCATTAAGCGAAACGACACTACAGCTCTGTTCAAACATGTTTTAATGAATCAGAAAGACGCTAAACTCACCACTTAATTCAACAAGCATTAGAAAAATACACAAACACAGACACACACTCCAAGGTTTTTCACACCATCAAAGTGCCACACACACTCCTGCTCGGTGGAAATGTATTCAGTGTGTCGTTCTGACCTTACTTCTCTCTCTGTTTGAACCTTTTGACTGTGAGTTTTTATTTTCTGTATCTTGCTGCTCTGCTTTATGCTGATGATGAATTTCTTTATATGCAACGTTCACTCGGATGGGTTAACCCTTCAGATGGCAGCTCCTCCCCGTCTATGAAGGTTCTCCACTAAACTTCACTGTACAGTTAGTCATCATAAAGTCTTTTAACCAGAAGCTTCCACAGTCTGCTGAGTGAGTTACTACACGCCTACTCTTTATTTAAACACTCTTACGTTGGAATATTAGTCGTAAATAATCCTGGACCTTCAGTCAAACCGGAAAACGTGTTCTTTAAGTCATTCATGCTTGTTTTCAGAGTAATTTTAAGTCTTGCTGTTTTACTTAAGAAAAAATAGTCCCATGCACTCACACATAAGTGATTTGATTATCAAATTACATTGGGGTGTCACCTGCTTAGCAATGAAAGTCAGAGTTTTCAATACTTTGATACTTTTCTACATTTTTTCAAAAGACTAAAATATCTCTATATATTGATAGTTTTAAAAAGTACCCCAACATTTAAAAAATCAGTCATGTTTCAGCAAGAAGAAAGGGAAGGAGAGCACTGTCTAAATTGTACAAATATGGTGGCGTCAGATTTACGCAATTGAGACAATGTGTGAGTTTACCTGCAATATTTGGTAATTAAAAACAACAACCATTGGGTGACTTTGATTTTGTTGTTGCCATGGTATTCAAACAGGTACTGATATTGTTTATTTTTTTCTAGAATAGTTTTAAGTTTACAAATCTGTTATCCTGGGAACCATGGTTAAACGGTTGAGTCCCCAGAATGGAACCCTGAGGAACCCCGCTCTTAATTATGTTCCCAATTCCATAAAAATTCAAACGAAGCACTCAGTTTTACAGTTACTTTAGTTAAAATGTCCTTTCTATGTCGGATATCATGTTGAATCTCTAACAGCCTCAAAAAAGAGCTCAGTTCTCGGACCTACATAACCACCATGTTTAGGAAATCTAGATAAACAACAAAGAGAGACTGCAAGAAACTGGGGCTTGTCTTGAGACAGAACCACACTGACTCTTTTGTGGCTTTGAGGGTTCCCCTTTCATAATTTTCATGCAGGCTGCTCTTCTGAGACAACCTTTTAGAATAATAATTACCAATAACATAGCATAATTTATATCAATTTACAAATCCAGTATCGTACATTTCCGACTTTAATCTTGACATTTTCTTTAACGTGGCCCTAATACTCCATACAAATCAAATTATTGATTATTACAATACAAATTAAATTAGATTAATTTTAATTTAATGTGTTCCAGAGTTTCCGACCCTCGATGGAGAAAGCTGATTGCGCAAATGTAGAATCTGCAATGTTGTTTGTTACAGTTTCCATTCACCGTGCTTCTTGTTACCCTGTTTCTGTCCATGAACACATCTGGAGAGGCGTTCAGGGACCAGACTGTTGATCCATTTGAAGACTAGTTTGAGAACACAGAAATGCCCACAGCTCTCATTACTAAGTAGGTTGTGTCTTTGCAGGATGTGAGCCACCGGGCTGGTTTGTTTTGAAGCCGTGCACAAAATCAATGTTCTCCGTCTTCATCTGCAGAGAACACAGCAGCTGTCACTTCTTGATCCTGTTCATCCACCAATAACTGAACCAAAGTTATGATGTCATGCACAACATAAACAAACATGGTGTGAAGGTCGAGGCAGTATTACACGTCCCTGATTTAACAAGTAGTCACAGATATGGTGAGGCTGCACTAAACCATCTGTTAATAATAAACCTTAACATGTAATCAGCCAGATATGGCACAATGACACGTCCTGTTAGTATCACCGTTTTTATTTTATTCAGGGGCACACCTCTATATAGACACTGTAAAATAATAATAATACATATTTATTTTCCTTTCCTCAATTTCTTCTTTACTCTCATCTCGTTTCCTCCTTCTCTTGTTTCCTCTTTCTTTCCCCCTGCTTCTGTCTCCTTGTTTCCTCTCCTCCTGTATTTCTTCTTCACCTTTATTTGTTTCCTCTTTTCCTCCCCCCTTGTCTTTTTTAACTTCCTTATCTCTTTTCCTACCTTTGGCTTTTCTCCTTATATCTCTTTTACTCTTTCCTCCTCTCCTTGTTTCCTCCTCCTTTCTCTTCCGTTGTTTCCTACTCTCCTCTCCTCTTCTCGTTTCCTAATTAAAATACATTTTCTAAGCTTTCAAATTGAACTCTAATCATTTAAAAAAACAAACACAATGTTTAATAGATATTACTAAAGCAGTTTCCTGTCACAGCCACCAGGGGGCGCCAGTATAAAAGCAGCTCTGTCAGGTGATGTCATTGACATGGAGGGAGCTGTCATCTGATTGGCTGCTGTCTGACTTTTTCTCCTGTAATGTGGATCCACTGATGTAAAAAAAAAATCACTTCATAAAATACCTCAAACTGATGTGTGTTGTTTCAATTTGAATAAGCCCCGCCCCTTTATGTTAGCTCCAGCAAATCAGAGGCCTCAGCTCATTTAATAATGGAGCTGTGTTTATTTCTTTATAGTTAATATACAAATGTACCTCCTTTGTTCCTGTTGCCTCTACTCCTCTCCTTGATTCCTACCCTTGTTTCTCCCCCCCTCACCTTGTTGTCTCCTTTCTAGTTTCCTTACCTTGTCCCACATCATGTCCTTTTCTTCTTTTCCTAAACTTAGCTGCTCTCCCTATCTCCTTTCCTCTTTTATTTCCTCCTCCCCTTTTCCCTCTCTTCCTTTGTTTCCTTTCCTCTCCACTTCTCTTTTCACATCCTCAGCTCTTTTTCTTGTCTCCTTTCCTCTTTTATTTCCTTCTTTCCTTCTCTCTTTTTTTCCCTCCTTTCTACTTGTTGTTTCAATTCCTCATTTGTTTCCTAATCTAATCTCTAGTTTCCTTTCGTCTTCTTTGTTGTCTCCTCTCCTTGTTTCCTCTCTTCTTTCTTTCCCCCTGCTCTTCATTTGTGTCCTCCTCTCCTCCCCTTGCTTCTTTTCCTTATTTGATACCTCCCTTCCTATATTCCCTACCCTCTGCTTGTTTCCTCTTTCCTAGTTTCCTCCCCTAGTTTCTTACTCTTCTATCCTTTTTTGCTTCCTCCTCTCCACTCCACGTCTCTTTTCCTATCCTCATCTCTTCTCCTTCCTCTTTCCTCTTTTTGGTTTCATCCTCTCCTCTCCTATCCTCTCCTGCTTCACTCGTTTCCTTCTTTTCTTCTCCTTAACTCTTTTCCTCTCCTCTCCTCTCCTCTCCTCTCCTTGCCTCACGTCTCCTCTCTTCCTCGTTGGTATTTGTCTGCTTCCTGTTGTCTCAGCACTCATCCTCCACTCCACCTGCTCTCCTCTCTTTCCTGCTGGGTCTTTTTTTGTGATCAGTCCCTCGTCGTCGTCGTCATCAGAACCGTTGCCAAGCCAGCCGAGAACCATCCATCATCCTCCAAATATAAACACAAACATATGCTGCAACACACACACACACACACACACACACACACACACACACACACACACACACACACACACACACACACACACACACACACACACTGCCAACACTCCTGCTGTGATCCAAACAATAACTGGTTGAAATAAACTACAAATAAAAACATGGACTCACCTGTCCTGTTACTGCCATCACTGCAGAGTTCTAAACACTCTGTGGTTAAAAATAAACCTGCCGTTTAAAATCACACATCTTCTCGATGTTTCTGATCAAAAGTAAAGTTATGTTTGTGTTTATATGAGACAGGACCGTAACTGGAGTCAGATCAATGAGATTAAAACAAAGCAGAGATTCTGGATCTTGGTCTCCCATAAGAATATGATTCATTTTTACCCGACTGCTCCGAGTATCTGAAACATTTCATAAAGAGAAAACGCTGATAAAGCACCAATCAGTGAGCTGTGTAGAGAGTGAGATGATAAAGGTATCTTACTATCTGATCATTAAGGAAACATGTTGAAGTGCTGGCTTCTCTGACAACAATGCAGCAGTCAGTATGTCCTCCTTCTAACTTTAGATTCTGCTCCTGAATGCTCTGGATTTGTTTGGACCAGAGAAGGAACTAAGACAGTTCATAGTTCCTGCGGGGCAGAATCAATAGGCTCTTTCTGACCGCAGGAACTTTTTCATAAAGTTCTAGGATCTGTTGGATCCCTCCCCCCTTTTGTGTTGATTTTGCACCGCAGGAACTAGGAACTATATTTTAGTTCCTAGCACCCCGTTTAGAGGAACCTTTTCAGCCCCTGCTTCAGAGTAGGTACTCTCTCAGCACTATGGCGACAGAGACAGGATAAAGTCCCCATGGCGTGTAGTTCTCAGGGAACTCCCTTAGTGGATAAGTTCCTCTTCACAAAGTCCCCGGAACTGTTTGGTCTCAAAACACCTGATAAAAGGGGGACAGGTCCAACTGGTCCAAGAAATGTTTGGATTATGTTATGTTTCATTCAAATATAAACCAGATTATGTTCATATGTGCAGTTCACTCAACGGCCACTGGTGTCGCTATAAACAACAAATAAAAAAACTTAAAATTGAACCTTTATTTAGCAATTTCCTGAAACTTTTAACAGTGTAGTTTACCACAGTAGCCTGAAGGATGTTAATATTTCCTCAAGGTTGAAGGTTGTATTCCCTCCGCCAGTGCTCCCATGGTGCTTTGCGGTGGAGTCCCTCCTCCATCTCTTATGAAAAGTTCCTGTAGGTTCCCTCCTCACATCATCATCATCCTCATCATGTCACCTTAAAAACTCCTCCGGCGGTGACGTCACATGAGCTGCAGCAACACGGCGCAACGAGGGGGAGAGAGAGAGAGAGAGAGAGAGCAGAAGCACAGGTGAACGCACAAGCCTCAACGTCCGCAGAAGAAAATTCAGCGAAGAAGAAGAAGAAGGAGGACGAAGAAGAAGAAGCTCCGCCGCCAGCAGGATTGTTGAGAAAACACCTCGGGGTTGTTTCTGTCCTCCCGGTGCCTCCCTCCTTCCTCCCTGCACCTCCTCATCCTGCTCCTCCTCCTCCTCTCTCCCGCCCGGTACATCGACCATCAGCTGCCGTTTACGATCCACATTTGCTGTGGCTCGACGCTTGCTGACTACAGCTCATCAAGGAAGGGAGGAACGGAAGGAAAGGAGACAAGTGGATTTCTGACGGAGGGACTAACCGAACCAAGCCGAACAGGACCAAGCCGTGACGGGAGATGGAGGGCAAAGAGAAAGCACCGGCAGGTAGGATGGAGGAAAGGAGGGCTGGGTCGAAGTTTCCTGACAGTGTGAGGGCGGATGGGAGGAAGTTGGGGCTTTTTTTTTTCCTGCGGAGGGTTGAGATGCTGATGGGATGGAGGGATGATGGGGGGGGGGGGGGGGGGGGTGATGGATGGATGGAAGGGTGGATGGAGGGGAGGGTGTGATGCATGTTGGGTAGAAGTGTACTGCGGTATCCCGCTGCCCTGGCTGCTGCTCCTGAATGCAGCTGCACTGGAGCTTTTAGGTGTGGTTATTATGGGATGGGGTGCAGTGTGCGTGTGTGTGTTTGTTTTCATCCAAACGGCTGAAACGCTGAGAGAAGCCTGATGCAGCAAAACACAGAGAGACAGACAGGCTTAAGACATAAAGAGACAGACAGACAGGTGGAGCCTTAAGACATAAAGAGACAGACAGACAGGTGGAGGCTTAAGACATAAAGAGACAGACAGACAGGTGGAGGCTTAAGACAGAAAGAGACAGACAGACAGGTGGAGGCTTAAGACAGAAAGAGACAGACAGACAGGTGGAGGCTTAAGACAGAAAGAGACAGACAGACAGACAGACAGACAGGTGGAGGCTAAGACATGAAGAGACAGAGAGACAGACAGGTGGAGGCTTAAGACATAAAGAGACAGACAGACAGGTGGAGGCTTAAGACATAAGGAGACAGGCAGGTGGAGGCTTAAGACATAAAGAGACAGACAGACAGGTGGAGGCTTAAGACATAAAGAGACAGACAGACAGACAGACAGACAGACAGGTGGAGGCTTAAGACGTGAAGAGACAGAGAGACAGACAGGTGGAGGCTTAAGACATAAAGAGACAGACAGACAGGAGGAGGCTTAAGACATAAGGAGACAGACAGGTGGAGGCTTAAGACATAAAGAGACAGACAGACAGGTGGAGGCTTAAGACATAAGGAGACAGACAGGTGGAGGCTTAAGACATAAAGAGACAGACAGACAGGTGGAGGCTTAAGACATAAAGAGACAGACATACAGACAGACAGACAGACAGACAGACAGACAGGTGGAGGCTTAAGACATGAAGAGACAGAGAGACAGACAGGTGGAGGCTTAAGACATAAAGAGACAGACAGACAGGAGGAGGCTAAAGACATAAGGAGACAGACAGGTGGAGGCTTAAGACATAAAGAGACAGACAGACAGGTGGAGGCTTAAGACATAAGGAGACAGACAGACAGGTGGAGGCTTAAGACATAAAGAGACAGACAGACAGACAGGTGGAGGCTTAAGACATAAAGAGACAGACAGACAGATGGAGACTTAAGACTTAAAGAGACAGACAGGTGGAGGCTTAAGACATAAAGAGACAGACAGGTGGAGGCTTAATACATAAAGAGACAGACAGACAGGTGGAGGCTGAAGACATAAAGAGACAGACAGACAGATGAAGGCTTAAGACATAAAGAGACAGACAGGTGGAGGCTTGAGACATAAAGAGACAGACAGGTGGAGGCTTAAGACATAAAGAGACAAACAGACAGGTGGAGGCTTAAGACATAAAGAGACAGACAGAAAGACAGACAGGTGGAGGCTTAAGACATAAAGAGACAGACAGACAGGTGGAGGTTTAAGACATGAAGAGACAGACAGACAGGTGGAGGCTTAAGACATGAAGAGACAGACAGACTGGTGGAGGCTTAAGACATAAAGAGACAGACAGACAGGTGGAGGCTTAAGACATAAAGAGACAGACAGACAGACAGACAGACAGACAGGTGGAGGCTTAAGACATAAAGAGACAGACAGACAGACAGACAGGTGGAGGCTTAAGACATAAAGAGACAGACAGACAGACAGGTGGAGGCTTAAGACATAAAGACACAGACAGACAGGTGGAGGCTTAAGACATAAAGAGACAGACAGGTGCAGGCTTAAGACATAAAGAGACAGACAGACAGGTGGAGGCTTAAGACATAAAGAGAGAGACAGACAGGTGGAGGCTTAAGACATGAAGAGACAGACAGACAGACAGACAGGTGGAGGCTTAAGACATAAAGAGACAGACAGACAGGTGGAGGCTTAAGACATAAAGAGACATACAGACAGGTGGAGGCTTAAGACATGAAGAGACAGACAGACAGACAGGTGGAGGCTTAAGACATAAAGAGACAGACAGACAGGTGGAGGCTTAAGACATAAAGAGACAGACAGACAGGTGTAGGCTTAAGAAGAGACAGACAGATAGTCGCAGGATTGGGAGACAGACAGGAAGGCAAATTTGTAGGTGAGACAGGTGAGAGGCAGACCGTCAAAGGAGAGACAGGATCATAAGAGATGGGTACGATGGGTACATTGAAAGTAAGAAATACTTTTATAAGGAGTGTGAGACAGGTGGCTGTAAGAGAGGAAGACAGGTTGTTGCAGGCAGACAGGTGAGAGTAAACAGACAAAAAAATGAAGATTAGAGACAGACAGGAAGACAAAGAAAGACAGACTGAAAGGAAGACAAATAGTCTCAAGATTTGTAAAGCAGAGAGAGAGAGACAGTTACAAAGTAGGTGAGACAGTTTGGGAGGCAGAGAGACAGACAACAGAGAAGAGAGAGAGACAGATATGCAGAGGGGGCAGACCAAAGACAGACAGGACTGTAAGAGACGGGTAGGAGATGTACGTTGAAAGTTAGCAAGACTGTTAGGAGGACTGTGAGACAGGTACCTTTAAAGAGAGAGAGACAGGTGGGACAAAGCATATCAGAGAGAGAGAGACAGGTGGGACAAAGCTTATCAGAGAGCGAGAGAGAGACAGGTGGGACAAAGCATATCAGAGAGAGAGACAGGTGGGACAAAGCATATCAGAGAGAGAGACAGGTGGGACAAAGCTTATCAGAGAGAGAGAGAGAGAGACAGTTGGGACAAAGCATATCAGAGAGAGAGACAGGTGGGACAAAGCATATCAGAGAGAGAGACAGGTGGGACAAAGCATATCAGAGAGAGACAGGTGGTTGCAAGCAGACAGTTGAGAGTATAAAAAGACTGAACAAGGTATTGATGCCGTGGGACAGGAACAGAAAGAAAGGAGAGACAGACAGGAAGGCAGAGAGACAGATAAGACGTCAGACAGACAGGTGGGCAGTGAGACAGATAATGGGTCAGACAGACAGGTGGACAGTGAGAGAGAGACAGGACAGTTGACGTAGTGTCAGGACCTGGAGACAGGAAGGATGACAACAAGGAGGCAATGAGAGACAGATATAAGGTAGGAGAGACAGGTGGACTAGGAGACAGACAGGTGGGACATACAGCATGCCAGGGAGACAGACAGGATGTTGCAGGCTGACAGGTGAGAGACGGAGGGAGAGACAGACAGGAGAGCAGTGAGAGTAGAGAGAGACAGACGGGATTGACCAATATTATCAGGACAGACAGGAAGGCAAAGGGAGACCACTTCAAGGTAGGTGAGACAGGTGGGAGGCAGAGAGACAGACAGACACGGGAGAAGAGAGACAGATATGCAGATCGTAAGAGACGGGTACGAGATGTACAGTGAACATTAACAACACTGTTAGGAGGACTGTGAGACAGGTGGATCTAAGACCTGAACTGGTGACAGATCACAGAGCCGACAGACAGACAGGTAATGGGAAAACAGACAGACAGGTAACGGGAAAACAGACAGACAGGAGGACTGACAGGGAGTAAATGTTTGGGAGACAGGGGGAAGACTGAGTGACAGACAGACAGATATGCAGAGGTGGCAGACCTTCAAAAGACAGACAGGATCGTAAGAGACGGGTAGGAGAAAGATAGCAAGACGTTAGGAGGTATGTGAGACAGGTGGATCTAAGAGAGGAAGACAGGTGGCTGCAGGCAGACAGGTGAGAGTGAGGACAACCAGTGGAACCTGAACACACACACACACAAAGGCACAAATACACATAACAATTTTAATAATTTTTATTTATTATTATTATTTTTTATTATTATTAAAATACTTAATTGCTAATTATTACTTTTCATTATTATTATTATTATTGTATTATTTGTTATTTTATGCTTTGGCAATATATTTTACACACTCATGCTAATAAAGCTTTTTGAATTGAATTGAGTGTAAACAGACAGAAGACGGAGGGAGAGACAGACAGGAGAGCAGTGAGAGGAGAGAGAGACAGACAGGAGGGCAGTGAGAGGAGAGAGAGACAGACAGGAGGGCAGTGAGAGGAGAGAGAGACAGACAGGAGAGCAGTGAGAGGAGAGAGAGACAGAGAGAGGAGAGAGAGACAGACAGGAGAGCAGTGAGAGGAGAGAGAGACAGACAGGAGAGCAGTGAGAGGAGAGAGAGACAGTGAGAGGAGAGAGAGACAGACAGGAGGGCAGTGAGAGGAGAGAGAGACAGACAGGAGGGCAGTGAGAGGAGAGAGACAGACAGGAGAGCAGTGAGAGGAGAGAGAGACAGAGAGAGGAGAGAGAGACAGACAGGAGAGCAGTGAGAGGAGAGAGAGACAGACAGCAGGGCAGTGAGAGGAGAGAGAGACAGACAGGAGAGCAGTGAGAGGAGAGAGAGACAGACAGGAGGGCAGTGAGAGGAGAGAGAGACAGACAGGAGAGCAGTGAGAGGAGAGAGAGACAGAGAGAGGAGAGAGAGACAGACAGGAGAGCAGTGAGAGGAGAGAGAGACAGACAGCAGGGCAGTGAGAGGAGAGAGAGACAGACAGGAGAGCAGTGAGAGGAGAGAGAGACAGACAGGAGGACAGTGAGAGGAGAGAGAGACAGACAGGAGGGCAGTGAGAGGAGAGAGAGACAGACAGGAGGGCAGTGAGAGGAGAGAGAGACAGAGAGAGGAGAGAGAGACAGACAGGAGAGCAGTGAGAGGAGAGAGAGACAGACAGCAGGGCAGTGAGAGGAGAGAGAGACAGACAGGAGGGCAGTGAGAGGAGAGAGAGACAGAGAGAGGAGAGAGAGACAGACAGGAGAGCAGTGAGAGGAGAGAGAGACAGACAGGAGGGCAGTGAGAGGAGAGAGAGACAGACAGGAGGGCAGTGAGAGGAGAGAGACAGACAGGAGAGCAGTGAGAGGAGAGAGAGACAGAGAGAGGAGAGAGAGACAGACAGGAGAGCAGTGAGAGGAGAGAGAGACAGACAGCAGGGCAGTGAGAGGAGAGAGAGACAGACAGGAGAGCAGTGAGAGGAGAGAGAGACAGACAGGAGGGCAGTGAGAGGAGAGAGAGACAGACAGGAGAGCAGTGAGAGGAGAGAGAGACAGACAGCAGGGCAGTGAGAGGAGAGAGAGACAGACAGGAGAGCAGTGAGAGGAGAGAGAGACAGACAGGAGGGCAGTGAGAGGAGAGAGAGACAGACAGGAGAGCAGTGAGAGGAGAGAGAGACAGAGAGAGGAGAGAGAGACAGACAGGAGAGCAGTGAGAGGAGAGAGAGACAGACAGCAGGGCAGTGAGAGGAGAGAGAGACAGACAGGAGAGCAGTGAGAGGAGAGAGAGACAGACAGGAGGACAGTGAGAGGAGAGAGAGACAGACAGGAGAGCAGTGAGAGGAGAGAGAGACAGACAGCAGGGCAGTGAGAGGAGAGAGAGACAGACAGGAGGGCAGTGAGAGGAGAGAGAGACAGAGAGAGGAGAGAGAGACAGACAGGAGAGCAGTGAGAGGAGAGAGAGACAGACAGCAGGGCAGTGAGAGGAGAGAGAGACAGACAGGAGGGCAGTGAGAGGAGAGAGAGACAGAGAGAGGAGAGAGAGACAGACAGGAGAGCAGTGAGAGGAGAGAGAGACAGACAGGAGGGCAGTGAGAGGAGAGAGAGACAGAGAGAGGAGAGAGAGACAGACAGGAGAGCAGTGAGAGGAGAGAGAGACAGACAGCAGGGCAGTGAGAGGAGAGAGAGACAGACAGGAGGGCAGTGAGAGGAGAGAGAGACAGACAGGAGAGAGAGACAGACGAGAGAGAGAGAGACAGACAGACAGGAGGGCAGTGAGAGAGAGAGAGAGAGACAGACAGGAGGGCAGTGAGAGAGAGAGAGACAGACAGGAGGGCAGTGAGAGGAGAGAGAGACAGACAGGAGGGCAGTGAGAGGAGAGAGAGACAGACAGGAGAGCAGTGAGAGGAGAGAGAGACAGACAGGAGGGCAGTGAGAGGAGAGAGAGACAGACAGGAGAGAGAGAGAGAGAGAGACAGACAGGAGGGCAGTGAGAGAGAGAGAGAGACAGACAGGAGGGCAGTGAGAGAGAGAGAGACAGACAGGAGGGCAGTGAGAGAGAGAGAGAGACAGACAGGAGGGCAGTGAGAGAGAGACAGATTCTGATCCAGATTAAACTTCTGATCTTCAGCAGGTTAGTGACGACAACAAGCGGTTTTATAACAAGCTAACAAGCTAACAAGCTAACAAGCTAAGGGTTTTTAAAAGTTACAGTCGGGTCTGAAGTGTCACCGTCTAACACAGCCGGACAACGAGAGGTTAAACTGATCAGGGATCAGGTTTTATTGTGTCGTATGTTCAGAAATGTCCGCAGGGCGAGGACAAAGCAGCGTGGATGTGTTGGGAACGCGGTGAGCGGATGAGGCCTGAGCCTGTTTTCAAACAGAGAACTAAAGAAGACTTCTCTTGAACTCAGAGCGCCTGACTCTGCTCGTTGCTGTAAAGAAAGCAGCCGATTGGACGGGGAGTATTTTTGGACCGCGGCGTCCTCTCCCAGCGTCCTGTCTGCAGCTCGTCTCCGGGCCGGCAGAGAAAAAGCGTCTGTGATGTTTTAAAGTGAGCGGAGTTAAAAAGCTGTGAGTGAGTCAGCCTCCTGCTCGCCACAGAAACGCTGCGTAATGTCATCGACTCAGTGTTCAACCCACCTGAACTGTGATATAATTAAAGGAACAGCTCAGCTTTCTGCCAAATACTCGCTGTGAGACTCTCACAAGGATCCGCAGGACTGTGGGCTCAAGTGTTTCTTTTATTTTTATACTGCCATGACACATTTCAAGCTGCATGCAGTTAGCTTAGCTTCATGTAGCCGCGTGATATTTAGGCATATACGACGTCCCGGTTTCTTTTTGCTTTTGTTTCCAATTTTCTTTTTGATATCTGTTAGCAGAGACCGGTCACTGCTGGGGGGCCCGAGGCCAGAGGGGCTGACACGCTTTAAATCACAGCAGTGAGTCAAAATGTGAGGAAACCTCCCTGAAGAGGCCCCGTCTGACAGCACTCATTACTCAGAAGCTGTTTTCACATCAGCACTCCTGAACATATCCACATAGATTCAGGAGGAATGCTCCGGTTATTCTCCTGATGTGGTTGTTCACACATGCACCTCACAGCTGGAGACTTTACCTGCCAGACAAGATGAGGGGCAGAATCTCAAAGTGAACTGAAGAGAGGAGAAGAACAAACTGGAGAACAGGAAACATGCAGCAGCAGGTTGATTAGAGCACGGAGATGGTAGAGGTGGCGTGCAGACAGTCTATGGTCGTGCAGCGATCACAGGGAATAAAGGTCACCACCCCCTCCCACTGGCCCCTCCCACTGGCTCCTCCCACTGGCTCCAGGTGAATTCTCCTGATTATATCCTGCTGTGTTCTCACATCAGATCACTCTGACTTTCTGCAGAATAAAAGTACTGGAGGTCTGCCACAAGAAACTCAGGTGTGAAAGCTGTTTCGTGTTTGTCCCCACAACGTCACATATACAGGTCTATATGTACACACTCTGCCATCTTCTGAGTCACTACAAACTGCATGAATTTTTACATCTACTTATAAAAATAATTTTTGCAGAATAAATACGAGGAGGCTGGAGGAGAAACTCTGGGTGAAGAGAGAAACATAACAAGTGTGTGCAGGGGGCTTCAGGGTGCAGATCATAATCGGGTAAATGTTCATGGATGAAACACTCTTTAGACTACTAAAGTAAGTTTGTATTTGAAGTTTGAGAATATAAAAGTGTTGTTTTAGTTTCCTCATGATCACGTCCAGGTTTAAAGTATTTAATGTGAGGTGCAAACGCAACAAAGAATCATTCAATATTTACATGAAAACAGCTGCTGAGGGACCAGACTGTGCACCACATGACATGTGTGTGACTGACAGGGGGCGGGGCTTAAAGAGGTGTGTGTGGGTGTGTGTGTGTGTGTGTGAAGTGAGGTCAGGTACAGTGTCAGTGTGTTTGTTTATAACAGACAGGTCGGCGGGTTGTTTTATTGATTCAGGGATCAAATCCACACGATTCAGGACTGTAGTGACCCGCTGAAACCTGAGAGACTGAAACACACACACACACACACACACACACACACGCAGGGTCCCACAGGAGGTGTATGTTTCTTGTCGATTTCTGTTTGTTTTTCTGCTGAGAATCACCCAAAGACAGTGTCAGTGTGTGTGTGTGTGTGTGTGTGTGTGTGTGTGTGTGTGTGTGTGTGTGTGTGTGTAACATTGTCAAAAATCCAACATACCTGTGGATCAGCTGGGTGCTTGATTAACCCTGCCAGCAGTTTTCATTCTGTGTTGTATGGTATCTGTGTGTAGGTGCAGCATTTTGGTGTTTGTACACTGTGATGTTGAAAAATGAAGCCGGTGCTGAAGTGTAAAATCCTGCAGTTCCTCAAGTGTCCACTAGAGGCTGGCTGCAGAAGCACAGGAAGTCACATACACACCCATTCTAAAAAGCCTGTTTTTACAGCAGAGATTAACATGTTTACAGCCTGGTTCAAAAAACCAAATAGGTGTGATTAGCTCATGTCTCGATGGACACACACTGTACGGGGGGTGAATGTTTTGATGACTCATCAGTTTTGATTTGATGAAGGATAAGAGTTATTCACAATAAGGCGTGTAGCTGACCTGATTGACAGGTGGGCGCGGTGTAACGGTTTGTCAGGAGGTTTAAAACCCGCCTCAGCTCCAGCTCTCAGCCTGTCGTTAGGTTGACTGAAAGTTAGACTGAGACAGCATTTCCCGCATGGAGACCGCCATCGATGGGACTCCAGCGCCCCCTGCAGGAACACTATAAGTACTTCATCTCAGCGTTTCTCTTCTCTTGCTTTCTCTGTTTTTGGGGCGATGGTAGAGTCGGCCGTCTCTCAACCGGTCCCTGAAGGTCGGGGGTTCGATCCCCAGCTTCTGCAGCCTCATGTCTGATGTGTCCTTGGGCAAGACACGAAACCCCAGGTTGCTCCCTCTGCTTAATGAATGTGTATGAATGGATGAGTTAATACTGATGGTCTCTTTACACAGCAGCCTCTACCATCAGCGTGTGAATGTGTATGAATGGATGAGTTAATACTGATGGACTCTTTACTCAGCGGCCTCTACCATCAGTGTGTGAATGTGTATGAATGGATGAGTTAATACTGATGGACTCTTTACTCTGCGGCCTCTACCATCAGTGTGTGAATGTGTATGAATGGATGAGTTAATACTGATGGACTCTTTACTCTGCGGCCTCTACCATCAGCGTGTGAATGTGTATGAATGGATGAGTTAATACTGATGGACTCTTTACTCAGCGGCCTCTACCATCAGTGTGTGAATGTGTATGAATGGATGAGTTAATACTGATGGACTCTTTACTCAGCAGCCTCTACCATCAGTGTATGAATGGATGAGTTAATACTGATGGACTCTTTACTCAGCGGCCTCTACCATCAGTGTGTGAATGTGTATGAATGGATGAGTTAATACTGATGGACTCTTTACTCAGCGGCCTCTACCATCAGTGTGTGAATGTGTATGAATGGATGAGTTAATACTGATGGGCTCTTTACACAGCAGCCTCTACCATCAGTGTGTGAATGTGTATGAATGAATGAGTTAATACTGATGGACTCTTTACTCAGCGGCCTCTACCATCAGTGTGTGAATGTGTATGAATGAATGAGTTAATACTGATGGACTCTTTACTCAGCAGCCTCTACCATCAGTGTGTGAATGTGTATGAATGGATGAGTTAATACTGATGGACTCTTTACTCAGCAGCCTCTACCATCAGTGTGTGAATGTGTATGAATGGATGAGTTAATACTGATGGACTCTTTACTCAGCAGCCTCTACCATCAGTGTGTGAATGTGTATGAATGGATGAGTTAATACTGATGGACTCTTTACTCAGCAGCCTCTACCATCAGTGTGTGAATGTGTAGGTGTGACCTGCGGTGTAAAAGAGCTTTGAGGAGTCAGAAGACTATAAAAGAAATATACAAGCTCAAGTCCATTTACCATTTTTCTGCCCACTCGATGTGCACAACACCGCTGTGACGTAACGTTGAGATCTACTCCAAACTGGTCTTAGTGGTCGCAACACAGCAGCATCATGGGAAATGTAGTTATTTTTAGAATCATCATTATAATGGGGACATTTTTGTAGGGCTTTATTCACTTTCCAATCCTGAAACAGCTGCTCCAACATCGTGACCTGTTAAATACACACATACACACACACACACACACACACACACACACACACACACACACACACACACACACATACACACACACACACACACACACCCCTCCTCCACTGGGCTGGAGATGAACATAAACAGCAGGAGATGCTGAGATCAGCACAAACAGGCTGATGACTGTGCGTTTGTGTGTGTGTGTGTGTGTGTGTGTGTGTGTGCCCCTCCCTGTTTAGCCTTTTGTTCTCTGTTCTGGTCTCCGTCCCTCTATCTGTTATTTCATTTATGGATCTGTGATCAGTAAAATGACATCATCAAACAGCTGACGTCAGGTGACATCATCAGGTGTGTTGCCTGGGTAACAGCAGCAGATGGTCTCAGGTGTGTCAGGGGAAATTAACCTTTAAAGTGTTTAAAAACCTGAAGAGACGACGCAGATTGTTCAGCATCGATAAATCCATTTACAGGACAGTCATTGATTTAGAGCGTGCAGGAGTTTACCTGCAGGACACACCTGTCTTATGACTAATGTGCAAAGTATTGTTCAACCTACCAAAGTGTCAGAGTATTGGAACTTTATGATGTTTAAATGATGTTTAGTCTACGTCCTGGTTTCTCAGAAACACCCAGAACATTTGATATTTTGATAACTGTTATTTTAAAGATCGATAGATTCAGATTGAAAAGTAAAAACACTTTTAATAAAGAACTCCTGTTTCAGGAAACAAAGAAATGCAGAAAAACTCCTGCACACAGTTTAAACTGTCAAATCTAAACAAAACATTGACAACTCTTTGAAACGTTGAAATGTTTTTATGTATAGTCTGCAGACAGTTTTAGATGTTCAGAAATAAGGCCGACCGATATTAGGAAGAGAAAAAATCAGATACCGATGTATCGGCTAGTGTTGCAGTCCAGACCACACTGACTAAGACCAAGACCGACTAAAAATGCCCTTTATTCCAAATCTGAGACCTTCAAAAAGGGGTCTCATGACCGGTCTTCAGTCCAGGACCTTTTTCCAAGTACAACAACACTAGTATCGGCCGATATCATTCTGAGATCTTTGTTGGATCAGTAGAGATAGATACATAATCTTTGTATTGATCCCTAAAGTCCAAACCACATTTTTCCCATCTTGAGATCTGGATAAAAAGGAGACTGTGGCGTTCCCATCATGTACGGTGGAGTGAATCAGGTCGCGTTGGAGACGAGAAGAAAGAACATGGACTCTAGTATTCATCATGTTTACAGAGATACCAAAACACCACATCCTGAATATGATCAAAACAAGGCTCATCACCGGGATACTCAAGTCCCTGTTAACACACTCAGGGTTCAGACTTTTATTGTGATGCAACGTCCCAATTTTATAAAAGAGAATGGCCTTCAAAATAAAATGAGCTTTGCTTTTGGTCTGAACTCCTTTAAAGCTGATTAACGTCCCCTCAGATAGGACGGACTCTCAAACCCCAATATCGCCTACATGTTACCACCGCAAGAACGTATATCTGTGCAAGGTCGCGCTTGCCGTCCATGTGCACTGCGCTCCGTCAAGAGACCTCGGTGCATCCAATGGGAGGGAAGCTCAGATCACAACAAACACTGTCTCACTTTCCTGAGCTCTAGTTCACAGACGTAACGCCTCAGCAGAAGAAAAGTCGGAGCTTTCTACTTGAAGCGTGGACACATACAAACACACTGTGCAGCCAAACAGAAGCTACTTTCCCGACAATCGTATCGGTCGCCTATCGACCTGCGTGGTTGATGGACGAGTGCGAGCTCCTCCCCTGCTCTTCACTCAGCGCCACACCGTATCCTACCCGTGAGGCTAGGCTAATTTTAACGATGTGTTTTTAATATTTTATCAAAGGATGATTCAGCAGAGTGCAGGAAAATATATCTACACCATCATCTCCTCTCAGGAGCCTAATATCACTTTACATAATGGATGGAGTTAGCATGGAGCCTAATATCACTTTACATAATGGATGGAGTTAGCATGGAGCCTAATATCACTTTACATAATGGATGGAGTTAGCATGGAGCCTAATATCACTTATTTTAATCGATGCTAAAGAGTTAGCATGGAGCCTAATATCATTTATTTTAATCGATGCTAAAGAGTTAGCATGAAGCCTAATATCACTTATTTTAATCGATGCTAAAGAGTTAGCATGGAGCCTAATATCACTTATTTTAATCGATGCTAAAGAGTTAACATGGAGCCTAATATCACTTATTTTAATCGATGCTAAAGAGTTAGCATGGAGCTTAATGTCACTCATTATAATGGATGCTAAAGCATTAGCGTGGAGCCTAATGTCACTCATTTTAATCGATGCTTAAGTGCTAGCATGGAGCCTAATGTCACTCATTATAATGGATGCTAAAGCATTAGCATGGAGCCTAATGTCACTCATTATAATGGATGCTAAAGCGTTAGCAGGGAGCTAATGGATGCAGTGATGGATGATGCTGTCGTCTCTATTCTCATAATGTTTCCTCGGTGTCGACACACGGGACACTTTATGGAAACCTGGTGTGTCCCTTTAAGAGTATCACCATGGATACAGAGTGAAGGGGCGAGAGAAAGCGAACAAGAGTGTGTGTCAGAGAGAGAGAGAGAGAAAGAGAGAGAGAGGAGAGAGGATTGGGAAACGGGCGAGCAAGCTTAACCTTAAAGTGTATCGTCATGTAGAGAGAGAGAGAGTCAGCAGGCCTTTCAATAATTTATGAGGCTCTTCTCCAAATGGTCTCTGCAGGACACACACACACATGCACACACACACATGCACACACACACACACACACATGCACACACATACGCACACACATGCACACACACACACACACACACACACACACACACACACACACATGCACACTTGTAATGCGGCTGTGTGGCTGCAATAGATGAACAGGATGGATGTCTGAGTGCTGCAGCGCTGCATTAACACTCCCATCAGCTACACCTCTGACTACACACACACACACACACACACACACACTTACCTCTTAGTATTTGGTCGTTCAGGATCAGTGTTTTTTTGTCGTGTCATCAAGAAGAAAGAGTAAACTAAAGGTCTAAATAATGAACCCAGTGAAGAAGTGTCTTACAGATGCATTCCTTCAAATATCCAGCAGGTGACAAAAATAATTTGATCCTATGGAAGTCTTTTTATTCCCTCAGTAAATATTTTTCTAAAAAGTTTATGGTCTCAGTCTGTAGTTTCAGGTGTTCTTGAACACAGCATGATGTTCATTTAATCAGTTATGGTCCCATTTAGAGTCGAAGAGTCCAGAAAGAGGGGGAGGAGTTAGGCCCGGGGCTACCTCTGTTTTTACATAATGTCACCATGGCAACCACAACCTCAAAAGTGTCATACTCTGAGAAGTTAGCCTTTTGTTTGGGAAGTCACTTTATCAACATGACGTCAAAACAGGCATCGAATGAACAACAAATCATCCTCAGAGAGACAAAGACACATGTTGTTAGCACGTTTTTCTCTTTATTCCCGCGTGATCTTGTAGTTCTCCTGTGATCTTGTAGTTCTCCTCTGATCTTGTAGTTCTCTTGTGATCTTGTAGTTCTCTTGTGAGCTTGTAGTTCTCCTGTGATCTTGTAGTTCTCTTGTGATCTTGTAGTTCTCCTGTGATCTTGTAGTTCTCTTGTTATCTTGTAGTTCTCTTGTGGTTCTGCTGTGATCTTGTAGTTCTCCTGTGATCTTGTAGTTCCATATTATCCAATGTTGGCAGTTTCTCCCTCACTATCGACAGCTCCTCAGTTTCCCCCTCAGGTTAAGAGTCTGGGTGTCATCCTCGACAGCACACTATCATTCAAATCCCATATCAATAACATTACCCGGTCTGCATACTTCCACTTACGAAACATCAACCGTCTCCGTCTCTTTGCCCGCCTCAGCACCATGGGGGGCAGAGCTTTCAGCTGCTCTCTCTCTGCCACCTGACATACGCAACATTGACTCTCTCCCCATCTTCAAATCCAGACTCAAAACCCATCTGTTCGCCTACTCACTCTAACATTTTAACTGTAATTACACTGTCCTACATTTCATTTCTTTTATTGTATGCTGTTTTTTATCCATCACTGTTTTTAAAATGTTGATTGTTGTACAGTGTCCTTGTGTGTCTTGAAAGGCGCTTATAAATAAAATGTATTATTATTATTATTATTATTATCTTGTAGTTCTCTTTTGAGCTTGTAGTTCTCCTGTGATCTTGTAGTTCTCCTGTGATCTTGTAGTTCTCCTTTGATCTTGTAGTTCTCCTGTGATCTTGTAGTTCTCCTGTGATCTTGTAGTTCTCTTGTGATCTTGTAGTTCTCCTTTGATCTTGTAGTTCTCTTGTGATCTTGTAGTTCTCCTGTGATCTTGTAGTTCTCCTTTGATCTTGTAGTTCTCTTGTGATCTTGTAGTTCTCCTGTGATCTTGTAGATCTCTTGTGATCTTGTAGTTTCTCCTGTGATCTTGTAGTTCTCTTGTGATCTTGTAGTTCTCCTTTGATCTTGTAGTTCTCCTTTGATCTTGTAGTTCTCTTGTGATCTTGTAGTTCTCCTTTGATCTTGTAGTTTTCCTGTGATCTTGTAGTTTTCCTGTGATCTTGTAGTTCTCCTGTGATCTTGTAGTTCTCTTGTGATCTTGTAGTTCTCCTTTGATCTTGTAGTTCTCTTGTGATCTTGTAGTTCTCCTTTGATCTTGTAGTTCTCCTTTGATCTTGTAGTTTTCCTGTGACCTTGTAGTTCTCTTGTGATCTTGTAGTTCTCCTTTGATCTTGTAGTTCTCTTGTGATCTTGTAGTTCTCCTTTGATCTTGTAGTTCTCCTTTGATCTTGTAGTTCTCCTGTGATCTTGTAGTTCTCCTGTGATCTTGTAGTTAATTTACATCGACATGCAGCATGACAGGGACAATATTTAAAATCTATATTAAAACACAATGTAGTGCACGTCACGTCCTGCAGGAGACGGTGCCTTCATGTACTCAAACTGAAAGATAGAGAACGACGTGCTCACTCTTCAACATCCTCTTCTCTTCACAGAGCGCTGGGTGTAACGCCCCACGCCTTCACAACATGTTGATGCAGTCACAAGAAGTTAAAGAGAGATATCTGACTTTGGATTCAGGAGAACAGAAACAGAAGCTTTAATTTGTTTTTTTTGATGCACTTTGATCTGGTATTCTTGTCACATCATGCAGACGTGTTCCTCTCACAGCCTGAGTCCTGAAGACGAGCGAACAGGCAGTGCAGATTCACTCTGCTGACAGAGAGCCTTAAAAAGAGAAGGATCCATCAGTGGGAGGAAACAGGGATCAGTTAACCCTTCGTCCTTCACTGCTGCAGCTCTCCTCCTCCTGTCACACCCTGACGCCTCCTCCTCCTGCTGCAGTCTGCCCCCTGCTGGCCGCTCTGAGAACTGACTCTGCAGTGCAGCTCAGACACAAACACAAACACAGCACGTCGCCTGTGCTTCAGTCTGACACAAAGCAGCGAGTCAGAGCGACACGTGTCACCTGTTGAGGGTTTCCAGGTGAAACTCTCTCTGACGCCGACGTCCCATGAAGGAGGAAGACGAGGATGATGATGACGAGTCATGCATGTTAATGAGCCTCAGGCAACACAAGTACATGAACAGACTCCAGATCAGAAGGCAGTGCAGATATTTCCATCTCGGGAAACAACACAGATAATGTTCACAGAGACGTTTTTAGAGGCGTCTAAAGATGTGATCAAACATGTCCTACTTTATTTTAACACACGGAGGGATTCAGTTCGACACGTTTTAAAGACACAACTGGAACACTTAGAACTGTACATCAGAATATTTGAGGATTTTTTTTTTTTAACATTTATTTAACGAGTGAATCTCTGAGAGCGAAGTCAAACTAAACCACAAAAAGAACTCAGACGTTAATGGAAAGATTTTAAAACACATTTAAAAAAAAAAAATAAAGGTGACATATCCTCCTCTTCTTCTTCAGTATAAAGAAGTCTCAGAGCTCCTCAAAACATGTGTGTGAAGTTTCTCGTTCTAAATCCACTCTGATCCTGTATTTGATCATGTCTATAAACCCCTCTATTTCAGCCCTGCTCAGAACAGGCTGTTTCTGTGTCTGTACCTTTAAATATGTAAATGAGCTCCACTTATTCAAGTCTCCTTTGACAAAACCTTTTTCCTTTAAAGTGTCAGTCTCAGGATCTGTGGTTAGTTCAGGGTCTTTAATATCAGTGGGAAATTTGACTGTATATGGTTAGTTCAGGGTCTGTAATATCAGTGGGACATTTGAGTGTCTAGGGCTGGTTCAGGTGTCTTTAATATCAGTGGGACATTTGATTCTCTATGGTTACTTCAAGTGTCTTTAATAGCAGTGGGTCATTTGAGTGTCTATGGTTAGTTCAAGTGTCTTTAATATCAGTGGGACATTCGAGTGTCTATGGTCAGTTCAAGTGTCTTTTATATCAGTGGGATATTTGAGTCTCTATGGTTAGTTCAAGTCTTTAATATCAGTGGGACATTTGAGCGTATATGGTTAGTTCAAGTGTCTTTAATATCAGTGGGACATTTGAGTGTATATGGTTAGTTCAAGTGTCTTTAATAACAGTGGGATACTTGTGTGCCTATGGTTAGTTCAAGTGTATTTAATATCAGTGGGACATTCAAGTGTCTATGGTTAGTTCAAGTGTCTTTAATATCAGTGGGACATTTGAGTGGTTAGTTCATGTGTCTTTATTATCAGTGGGACATTTGAGTGTCTGTGGTTAGTTCAAGTGTCTTTAATATCAGTGGGACATTTGAGTGTCTATGGTTAGTTCAAGTGTCTTTAATATCAGTGGGACATTTGAGTGGTTAGTT